>NC_060276.1:32279167-32459299 GCF_021613505.1 Equus quagga
AGATATTTATTAAATATTGACTGTGTTGCAGGCACTATTCTAGGTGTTGGGAATATAACAGTGAACAACAGATATGGGGAGAGAGAGAGACTATAAATTGAGTCTACTATCAAAGTGAATGCAGCTAGCACAGAGAATGTAGGTTGCATTGGCCACAGTATTTGGCACAAAGCAGGAGCCTGATATGTTATAATAAATGAATAAATGAGGGTAAATTAGATGACCTCTATGATCATTTTCAGCTGTGATAATTTGTGTTTCTCTTATTGTCTCCGACTCAGTCTTCAGTTGTATCTACCTTATTTAATTATCTTATTAATTTTAATGTTTTAAAATTTTAAGTACCAACTATATGCTGGATAATGCTAAAATTTGTCATATATTTGCATGTACCATCTCATTTAATCTTCATGGAAGCACTATAAGGTTGATTTTATTACCTCATTTTATAGATGAAGCATTTTACCCTATTAGTAGAGCTGGAATTTGAAGGCCAGGTATTTTGCTCCAAAGTCCATGCTTTTTCTGTTAGATCACACTGTATCTCCTATATTATTAGATTGTATACTACAAAGTGATAGAGCATCATATATTTAACATTCATAGTGAAAACTTAATTTGCATTTGTATATCATTTAACAGTTTTCAAACTATATTTACTATACATATATATGTATATATATGTATACATATATCACCTTCCTTGGCATAGAAATATATATGTAGTCTTATTATACTTGGTGTAGGTGAGGAAGATCCTTTTTTCACTGTTTTACAGGTCAAGAAACTGAAATTTATAAAAGTTAAATGATATAAGTGGCAACACTGACGTTAGAGCTCATGTCTTCCAATGCTTTCAATATACCACAGTGTAGTACACACCTTTGAATATACTACAATGCTTCAGTGGTCCTTAGAAGATGCTCTTTTCTCCCCAATCTCCTTCAAATTTCAGTTTAAAACTTAAGTCTCCTAGAGTGTATTTCCTGGTAATGCCACTTGATCAAAAGTCATGTGTGTTCTCCAACTATTTTGTGTATTTCTACGTTGCATGTAATAACAACGGCTAATATTTATCAAAAGCCTACCAACTACCCTATGATCCAGCAATTCCACTTCTGGGTATTTATCTAAAGGAAACAAAAACACTAACTCGAAAAGATAAAGGCACCTCCATGTTCATTGCAGCATTATTTAAAATGGCCAAGACATGAAAGCAACCTAAGAGTCCATCAATGGACGGATGGCTAAAGAAAACGTGGTATAAATTTTCTTTATACGTTTTCTCTATATATACACAATAGAATATTATTTAGCCATAAAAAATGAGGAAATTTTGCCATTTGTGACAATATGATGGACCTTGAGGGCATTATGCTAAGTGAAATAAATCAGACAGAGAAAAACAAATACCATATGATCTCACTTGTATGTGGAATCTAAACAAAACGAAAAAACCTAACTCATAAATACAAAGATCAGATTTGTGGATGCCAGGGTGGGGTGCAAAATGGGTGAAGGTGGTCAAAAGGTACAAACTTCCAGTTATAAAATAAATAACCTCTGGGGATGTAATGTACAGCATGGTGACTACAGTTAATAATACTGTCTTCTATATTTGAAAGTTGCTAAGAGAGTAGATCTTAAAAGTTCTCATCATAAGAAAAAAATTTATAACTATGTGTGGTGATGAATATTAACTAGACTTATTGTGGTGACCGTTTTGCAATATATATATATATATTATGTATATATATATACATAAAATCATTATGCCATATACCTGAAACTAATATAATATGACAATTTTATCTTAATAAAAAATAAAACCATGAAAAAATAAGGAAACACCTGAAGACCTTGTTACAGCACAGACCAATGGGGCCCAACTCTCAGAATTTCTGATTCAGTAGGTTTGGGATGGGCCCATAGAATTGGCATTTTGATCAAGTTCTCAGATAATGTTAATATGGTTGTACTAGGGACCACGTTTTGAGAACCACTGCTCTATAGAATTACTCTGCTTCATGAATAGTTTTAATCTCTTTCTAAAAGCATCTATTGACTTACATTTTTCATTTCTTATGGGTTATTAGAGAAGAGAAAATGGCCCTGTATTATGATCATCTCCTGGCTACTTTGATTAGAGGTCTCAGGTTTCTATACCATTACTTACTATTAATAATGATCAAATTTTAAAAAATAATATTTTTAAGGCTTATATTGTCAAACTATTATGTAGTAGATAATCTCATTTTATTATAATCTATCGAATAGGTAATATTATTATCCCCACTTTACGGCTATGAAAACAAAGTCACACAACAGTAAGAAGCAGAGCCAAGATTTACACAGAAGTCTGCCTAACACCAGATTATGAGATTTTACTCCCTCCCTCCCCTTTCCTTTGAGAGAATAAATTTGTAAAGACCACAGATGTATTATTCTGGTGTTTGTTACACAATTTTTAAAAATTCTTTTATTGAGGTCATATTAGCTTATAACATTGTGTAAGTTGCAGGTGTACATTATTATATTTCAGTTTCTGTGTAGACTGCATTGTGTTCACCACCTGTAGTCTAGTTTTTATCCATCACCATACATATGTGCCCCTTTATCCCTTTTGCCCTGCTCCCACCCTCTTCCCCTCAGGTAACCACCAATCTGTCTCCTTATCTATGTGTTTGTGTATTTATCTTCCACACATGAGTGAAGTTATATAGTATATGTCTTTCTCTGTCTGACTTATTTCACTTAGCATAATACTCTCAACATCTATCCATGTTGTCACAAATGGCATGGTTTTGTCTTTTGTATGGCTGAGTAGTATTCCATTGTGTGTGTGTGTGTGTGTGTGTGTGTGTATGTATGTATACCACATCTTTTTTTTTCTTTAAGATTGGCACCTGAGCTAACAACTGTTGCCAATCTTTTTTTTACCTGCTTCCTTTTTTTTTCCTCCCCAAATCCCCCCAGTACATAGTTGTATATTTTAGTTGTGGGTCCTTCTAGTTGTGGCATATGGGATGCTGCCTCAACATGGACTAACGAATGATGGCATGTCCATGCCCAGGATCCGAACCCTGGGCTGTTGAAGCGGAGTGCATGAACTTAACCACTGGGCCATGGGGCCTGCCCCATACTACATATTTTTTATCCACTCATCTGTTGATGGGCACTTGGGTTGCTTCCATGTCTCGGCTATTGTGAATAATGCTGCGATGAAAATATGGCTGCATGTATCTTTTTGAGTTATTGATTTTATGTTCTTTGGATAAATGCCCAGTAGTGGAATAGCTGGATTGGATGGTATTTTTATTTTTAATTTTTTGAGAAATCACTATACTGTTTTCCATAGTGGCTGCACCAGTTTGCATTACCACCAGCAGTATGTGAGGATTCCCTTTTATCCACATCATCTCCTATACTTAACATTTCTTGTCTTGTTAATTATTGACAGGCTGATAGATGTAACGTGGTATCTCATAGTTTTGATTTGCGTTTCCCGAATAGTTAGTGACATTGGACATCTGTTCATGTGCCTGTTGGCCGTCTGTATATCTTCTCTGGGAAAATATCTGTTCATATCCTCTGCCCATTTTTCAACCAGGTTGTTTATTTTTTGTGACTGAGTTGTATGAGTTCTTTATATATTTTGGAATTTAACCCCTTGTCGGATATATGATTTGCAATATTTTCTCCAGTTGGTGGCTTACCTTTTTGTTTTGTTGATGGTTTCCCTTGCTGTGCAGAAGTCTTTTAGTCCAATGTAGTCTCATTTGTTTATTTTTTCTCATTTCTCTTCCCTCAGTATACATGGTATTTGAAAAGATACTGCTAAAACCGACGTCAAAGAGAGTACTGAACATGTTTTCTCCTAGGAGTTTTATGGTTTCGGGTCTTATATTCAAGTCTTTAATCCGTTTTGAGTTAGTTTTTGTGTATGGTGTAGGATAATAGTCAACTTTCATTCTTTTGCAAGTAGCTGTCCAGTTTTCCCAATACCATTTATTGAAGATACTTTCCTTTCTCCATTGCATGTTCTGGGCTCTTTTGTCAAAAATCAGCTGTTCATAGATGTGTGGGTTTATTCCTGGGCTCTTAATTCTGTTCCTCTGATCTGTGTGTATATTTTTCTTCCAGTACTATGCTGTTTTAAATACCATAGCTTTGTAGTATATTTTGAAATCAAGGAGTGTGATAGCTCCAACTTTGTTCTTTCTCAGAACTGCTTTGGCTATTTGGAGCCTTTTGTTGTTCCATATAAATTTTAGGATTCTTCGTTCTTTTTCCATGAAAAATGTCACTGGGATTCTGGTTGGGATTGCATTGAATCTGTAGATTGCTTTAGGTAATATGAACATTTTAACTATGTTTATTCTTCCAATCCATGAACATGGAATATCTTTCCATTTCCTTATATCTTCTTCAATTTCTTTCAACAATGTCTTATAATTTTTAGTGTATAGGTCTTTCACATCTTTGGTTAAACTTATTTCTAGATATTTTATTCTTTTTTGTGGTTGTAAATGGGATTGCATTCTTGACTTCTCTTTCTGCTAGTTTGTTATTAGTGTATAGAAACGTAACAGATTTTTTTGCATGTTGATTTTGTACTTTGCTATAGTTGTTGATTATTTTGCTGAAACTTTGCTGTAGTTGTTGATTATTTCTAATACTTATCTGGTGGATTCTTTAGGGTTTTCTACATATAGAATCATGTCATCCACAAATAGTGACAGTTTTACTTCTTTTCTAGTTTTGATTTCTTTTACTTATTTTTCTTGCCTAATTGCTCTGGCTAAAACTTCCAATACTGTGTTGAATAAGAGTGGTGAGAGTGGGCATCCTTGTCTTGTTCCTGTTGAAAGGAATAGCTTTCAGTTTTTCATCATTGAGCATGATGTTGTCTGTGGGTTTGTCATATATGGCCTTTATTATGTTGAGATACTTCCCTTCTATACCAATTTTATTGAGTTTTTATCATAAATAGATGTGGGATTTTGTCACATGCTTCCTCAGCATCTATTGAGATGATCATGTGATTTTTATTCTTCATTTTGTTAATGTGGTGTGTCACATTGATTGATTTGTAGATGTTGAACCATCCCTGCATCTCTGAAATAAATCCCATTTGATTGTGGTGTATGATCCTCTTAATGTATTGCTGTATTTGATTTGCTAATATTTTGTTGAAGAATTTTGCACCTATGTTCATCAGCAATATTGGTCTGTAATTTTCCTCTTTTGTGTTGTCCTCATCTGGTTTTGGTATCAGGTTAATGTTGGCCTGGTAAAATGAGTTAGGAAGTACCCCATCCTCTTCAATTTTTTGGAAGAGTTTGAGAAGGATAGGTATTAAATATTCTTTGAATATTTGGTAGAATTCTCCAGAGAAGCCATCTGGTCCTGGACTTTTATTTTTGGGGGAGGATTTTGATTACTGTTTCAGTCTCTTTCCTTGTGATTTGTCTATTCAGATTCTCTATTTCTTCTTGGTTCAGTTTTTGGAGGTTGTATGATTTTAAGAATGTATCCGTTTCTTGTAGGATATCTAATTTTTTGGTGTATAGTTTTTCATAGCATCCTTTTATAATCCTTGGTATTTCTGTGGCATCCCCTTTAATTTCTCATCTTTCATTTCTGATTTTATTTATTTGAACCTTCTCTCTTTTTTCTCTTAGTGAGTCTGCTAAAGGTTTGTAATTTTGTTTACCTGCTCAAAGAACCAGCTCTTAGTTTCATTGATCCTTTCTGTTGTCTTTTTAGTCTCTATTTCATTTACTTATGCTCTGATATTTATTATTTCCTTCCTTTCACTGACTTTGGGCTTTGTTCTTCTTTTTCTAGTTCTTTTAGGTATAGTGTAAGGTTGTTTATTTGAGATTTTTATTGTTTTTTGAGTATGCTTGTATTGCCATAAACTTCCCTTAGTACTGCTTTTGCTGCATCCCATAAATTTTGGTGTGTTGCATTTTCATTTTCATTTGTCTCCAGGTATTTTTTGATTTCTCTGTGGATCCAATAGTTGTTCAGTAGCATGTTGTTTAGTCTCCACATATTTGTGACTTTTCCAGCTTTTTTCTAGTAGTTGATTGCTAGTTTCATACTGTTGTGGTCAGAAAGATGCTTGATGTGATTTCAATCTTCTTAAATTTATTGAGGCTTGCTTTGTTTCCCAACATATGGTCTATCTTTGAGAATGTTCCATGTACATTTGAGAAGAATGTGTATTCTGCTGTTTTGGATGGAATGTTCTATGTATCTATTAACTCCATCTGATGTGGTGTTAAATTTAAGGCCAATGTGATTTTCTGTCTGGATGATCTATCCGTTCATGTAAGTGGGGTGTTAAAGTCTACTATTATTGTGTGTCTGTCAATGTCTTCCTTTTGGTCTGTTAATAGGTGCTTTATATACTTTGGTGCTCCTGTGTTAGGTGCATATATATTAATAAGTGTTATTTCTTGTTGGTGGAATGTCTCTTTTATCATTATATAATGCCCATCTTTCTCCTTTTTTTGTCCCAAAATCTGTTTTGTCTGATATAAGTATAGCTAAACCCACTTTCTTTTGGTTGCCCCTTGCTTAGAGTATCATCTTCCATCCCTTCACTCTGAGCCCATGTTTGTCATTAAAGCTGAGATGTGTTTCCTGGAGTAAGCATATTGTTGGGTCTTGCTTTTTAATCCATCCTACCACTCTGTGTCTTTTCACTGGTGAATTCAATCCATTTACATTTGGAGAGATTATTGATATATGAGGGCTTAATACTGCCATTTCATCTTTTGTTTTCTGGTTGTTCTATATTTCAATTGTTTCTTTTTCTTTGTATTTCTGAATGCCATTTCAGTTTGGCAGTTTTCTGTGATGCTTTTCTCAGTTTTCTCTTTATTTATGATTTGTGACTGTGCTTTGAATTTTTGTTTTATGGATATCATGTGTTTTTTATAAAATATCTCATACATGAGATAGTTCTTTTACTGATACCCTCTTATCTCAATTAGCTGATTCAGGTTCCATCTTTTTCCTCTTCTCCTTCTAAGTTTTTGTTGTCACAAATTATTCTTTTTGTGTTGTGAGTCTGTGACCAAATTGATGTGTTTATAGTTATTTTTGATGACTTCTTTCCCTTTATCCTCTATGTTATAATTGTTTACTAACCTATTCTGATAGAGAGCTGTAATTTTATGATTGTCTCTGCCTATTTATCTCCTTGCTCAAAGCTTTGTAAACCTTTGCCATTTGTTTCATGTAGGAGAGCTCTTTTCAACATTTCTTGTAAGGCGGGTCTAGTGGTGATGAACTCCCTTAGCTCTTGTTTGTCTGGGAAAGCTTTTATTTCTCCATCATATCTGATGGATAATTTTGCTGGATAGAGTATTCTTGGCTGATAGCTTTTGTCTTTCATTATTTTGAATATATCATTCCACTCTTTCTTAGCCTTAGGGTTTCTGCTGTGAAATCCACTGGCCGCCTAATGGAGGTTACTTTGTAGGCTATTTTATTCTCCAGCTGACCTTAATATTCTTTCTTTGTCATTGACTTTTGATATTTTTAATGTTATATGCCTTGGAGAAGGTCTTTTTGCATTGAGGTAATTAGGAGTTCTGTTAGCTTCATGTACTTGTATATCCAGTTCTCTCCCCAGGTTTGGGAAGTTCTTGGCTATTTTTTTCTTTGAATAAGCTCTCTGCTCCTTTCACCCTATCTTCTCCTTCTGGGACACCTATCACCCTTATGTTACTTTTCCTATTCGATAAGATATTTCTCATAGAACTTCCTCATTTAAAAAAAAATCTTACTTCTCTCTCCTCTTTCAACTGATAGACATTTCTAGATTTCTATCTTGGAGCTCACTAATGCTCTCTTCCATATTGTCTACTATATTTTTAATGCTTTCTACTTTATTTTTCATTTCATGAATTGTGTTCTTCATCTCCAGTATTTCTGTTTTTTTTTTTTTTTTTTTTTTTAGAGTTTCAATCTCTTTGGTGAAGTACTCCTTCTGCTCATTAGCTTTTTTCATGAGTTCATTGAACTGTCTTTCTGAGTTTTCTTTTAACTCATTGAGCTTCTTCATGACAGCTATTTTGAATTCTCTGTCAGTTAGATTGTAATCTTCTGTGATTTCAAGTTTAGTTTTTGGAGAGTTATCATTCTCTTTCTGTTCTGCCATGTTACTGTAGTTTTCATGGTACTTGAACTGATCCTCTGCTGGTGCATTTGTGGTAGTAAACACCTTTCTTATTTGGATACATTGGTTCTGAGCTGCTTCTGGTTCTTTTTGAGAACATGTTCCACTCTTAATTGCCTCTGCTACAGGCATTGTTAATGCCATCCTTGAGCCACTTGTGCCTCTGAGATTGCTGATTCCTTGCTGCTTATGATGTCACCGCAGTTTAAGGTGTTGCCACTGGGGTCACCAGGCTGCAAGCACTTCTGCTGCTTCTGGGGTTGATTGGGTCTCATGTTCCCTCACTGACTCTCCACAGGCTCTCAACAGGCTCGGGTGCTGCTGCTCCATGCATCACCTCTGCTGCTACTCTTAGGTTATCTTGGAGTGCTGGCAGCACCACTGCCAGGGGCACTTGGTTCACAGGTGTCACTGTTGCTGCTGGGGACCTAGGTTCTTGTATGCAGTCCCTGCTGCTGATAGAGCCAGTGTTGGGGGTGCTGCTGTTGGGCACTGAGTCACAGGTTTTTATTTGGTTCCTGAAGCCTCAGGTGACAGGTGGCACATGCCACTGCTGGGGGATGGGCAGGGTCTAAGCTGCAATGTTGTTGCTGGTCCTGCAGCCTCTGGTCACTGCCACACACTGATGTGCCTTTTGAGACCTCGGATGAGGGCACCCTTCTCCTGCCAGGGAAATCAGCATTTTTGTTGCTCGCCCCACTATGGGAAAGACTGGCACAACTGCTGCGGGAGGGAGAAGGGGCTGCTTCACCACCTCTGTTGTGTCTTGAAGCCTCAGGATGTGTGCACCACTTGCCACTGCTGAAGAAGTGGTGGTGGCAGGGACCAAGCAATGAGTAAGTGTCACCACTGTGTGTGTGTGTGTGAGCATGTGTGTGGTGTACTGGTGCACGCGAGTGTGCTTTGAAACTTCTGATCAGGGCACTCCACCCCTGGTGGGGGAATTCCCACCTTGGATGGTGTCCCCACTGCTGGAAAGACCAGTGCCACTGCCATGGGAGAGGGTTGGAGCTGGGTTATAGGGTCTGCTCTGTGTCCTGAAGCTACAGGATGTATGCTCCACCCACCACTGCTGGGGGGTGACAGGAACCAAGCCACGAGTACCTTGTTGGCCTTTGCAGCCTGTGCAGGCTGGTGAGCACTGGTGTGAGGATCTGGGTTTTGGATCACTGCTGCTGGAGAGGGGGAGATGAAGGACTTCTCCACTAGTTCCACTGCCTCCCAAAGGTCCAGTCCATCCACCTTCAGATGTATAGATGCATGGACTGCTTAGGCATTCTGGTGTGCTGTGCAGGAAGTCCTTCACTGGTCAATGGATGTCTGACTTTTATAACTTAGAGGTGAGAGACAAAAGGAACAACTCACTCTGCCATGATGCTGATGTCACTCTATTACACAATTTCCTTGAACAGAGATAATTAACTAATTAATATATTTCCTGAAGGTTAAAAAAAAGAGCCTACTATGTGCCAGATGTTGTTCTAGGTGCTATGCAAGTCGTGATTCACTTAGAGCTCATAGCAACCTCTTGAAGTAGATTCCATTGCAGTTCTCATTTTATAGATGAGGATACTGAGGCCCAGAGAGGTTACATGACTTGTCCAATTTTCATGAAATTGTAATTAAATTAGCTGGGCTAAGAATGCCGACAATGTGGCTCCAGAGGACCTGCATTCTCACCCAGTTCTCTCTACACTCCTTGTGAATTATTTTCCTTTGCTTTTGATTAAATCGTCTTTGATAAGTGTTCTTCAATCTTTTTTCATGTCCCAATCTTTTTTTTTTTAAGATTTTATTTTTCCTTTTCTCCCCAAAGCCCCCTGGTACATAGTTGTTTGTTTTTTTAGTTGTGGGTCCTTCTAGTTGTTCATGTCCCAACCTTAATAGGAAGGCTGCAACTCACGTCTTTTTGTACTACTATATAAGTAAGTTTCAGTATAGCATTCTACATTTGGAAAGAGTTTAGCAAATAATTTCAAAGAGAATGGTAGCTCCTTGGGCACAGAGATTACAATTTAGCAATCTTTTCCAGAGCAGATAAAAGGTCTGGATAAACTCCCTTTCCTTTTTCTTTTTCTTTGAACTCCTCATGGCAGGGAATATTTGACAGTAATGTGAAAAAACATGTTTTCTTTCATATATTAAGTTTGCTTTTCATGACTGATATTGAAATTGCTTTTCAGGAATGAGAATGATTTTGAGCTGATCAGCCATAACCTTTCCATCCAATGTCCCTGGTCATCAAAAACACTTATTTGCAAGTTAGTTCCAGAGGTGAGGGTGACATTCTGTGACCAGAGATTAGAAGAAAAAAAAGGAGTTCACAGAAGGATTAAGCCCAAATAGTCTTTCCACTTCTAGCCACCCTCCATGTTACATATACATAAGTGCCAGAGTAACATCTCTTACGCAAACAGATGATTCCTTCATTCTCCTGACTTAAAACATTTGATAGCTCCCATATACCTGTGACAGTGTTTTTCAAACCTGGCTTAAATCAAAATAACCTGGAACATTTGAAAAAAATATAATTTTCATGGCCAGGGAACTTGTGTATTTAACAAGCTCTCTGAGGGATTTTGATATTCATTCAAAGTTGAAAAACATTGGCCTATTAGAATTAAGTACAGTCTCTTCAGCTTTGCATTCAAGACTCCCCATCACCTTGTTCTGTTCTGGCATTTCCAACTTAATATTCTGGTAAATCTACATTTCAATCATCTTTCTATTTCCAAAACCCCAAGTACATGCTTTGCACAGAGCAGACATTCAGAATGTTTATAAATTGACCTTGTTATTTTAATGTTCTAGTCCACTAAGCTAGGTAACCACCAAGGTGTTGTGGGAAATGATATTGGTCTGTGTCCTTTGCTTACTCTCCTACTTCTCCTTTCTTTCCCATCAAACCTGGTGCTGCCTGAAAAATGAAATATCAAGGTGACATTCAGTTTTTACTTGGTCACTGAACTTCAGAAAATGATCACAGCAGAGTGCGGATGTAGAAGGCAGAAATATCCCTCCTGTTGAGAATAACAACCCCTAAGGCACAGCAAAAATCATAATCCAGTCACCTCTTTATCATTTCACATTAATGATTACAGTTTCAGGGTTTGAAATATTGATTCTCTGCTGTTTCAAGAAGGCTTCGATTTATCCACATTCCCACCTCCAACTTATATTAAAAAAATATGTAGAGCTAGCTCTTACTTTTTCTCCCTTCATTCTAGAAGAATGCCAATGTTCCTAACTCATACCAAGTGGTTCCATTATTCTTATGCACCTGTCTGTCTGTTGAGCTCTTATTGTCCGTCGCTTCCTTGCAAATAATGTCATCATCTGTAAGATCACTTAGCTATCCTGTTCTCTATACTGTGAAAATTCACTCTGATGAAAATAGGAATTTTGCCAATATGGAAAAAAATAGCCCAACATTTACTTTAATCATTCAACGAGCCAAACTGACATTATAGAAATATTAATTAGTTAAACCAAAGAATGTGTGTGTGTATGTATGTGTGTTTGTGTATTCAGTGTACTTGTGTGTGTGTGAGTGTTTTTGCATGTGCAGGGACAAGAGAGTGCTGAAATCCAGCCTGTGCTCCACATGTATTTTGGTGCAGTACTGGATATGCCAGGAGGAAGGGGTAGCTTTTTCCCTTTTCCTAAGGTTGCATCTGATCACCAAGCCATGTGCCACCTTTTTTCTGATTCAACTTTCAATAGAGGGTGGCTTTTTCTAATTTTCACAGGAACCCGTATATACTATGACACTAGCAGTGTGTAAATATATGTTTATACATTTGTTCATATGTATGCATGTTTGTGTGTATGTGTGTGTGTGAGAGAGAGAGAGAGAGAGAAAGAGAAAGAGAGAAATCATAAAATCATGCATTTGTCGACACAGAGAGTTGGTATTTCGGATAGACAAAATAAGTTCCTACCTATTGTTATAGGAATAAAAGTTAAGATCATTCTTCCTCTTCATGGTATTAAGGATCTATGCAAATATCCTCCCCGGAGACAAATGCTATGAATTACACTGCTGATAATTATCATCATTGATCCAGTTGACTGAAAACCCTCTCTCACGTGGTAGTATGATAAAAATGAGGGAGCACTGAGATAACAGTTCGGAGAATTGAGTTTTCTCCTATTCCAGCTCTAACACTTAGCTAGGTGACCTTGAATGAATTCTATAACCTCTCAGTGTCAATATTTTCATTTATACACATGGATTCCTCAGGGCCCATTTTGCTGTCTCTACACAACTCCACATATGCACATATGTGTGTATATTTGTTTGCCTTTTTTTTCTTCTAAGAAAGAGGAAGAGTAGCTTGCTTTATATTTTAACATCATTCACTTTCCTTACTCAGGTTCCTCTAACCCCCTCTATAAAACCATTTGCAGTCTTGCAACTTTTCTTCTCTGGGCTGTCTTAGAAAAAAAGGATCCCTACCTTTTTTTTTTTTTTTTCAAAGAAGCTCTTTATTACTTTCCGCTACAGAGAAATGGATATGAGTTGATTAAAGATAATGAGTACTGGGAAGATTAAAAAACTTCTGAAAGACTCAGAAAATGCCAATTGAGGCTTGGTAAATTCAAGGACCTTTATGCGGCTTCTTTTCTTCTTTCAGTTCAACAAATATTTATTGAGGAAATACAAGGTGGAAGACACTGCTCTAAGCACTGGAACCATGGCAGTAAACAAATTATACAAAAACTACTGCCATCGTGGAGCTTACATTCTATTCAGTAGAATCAAACAACAAACACATACACACATATATATACACACACACATAGACATATATATTCTGATGTATATAATATCTGATATATATCTAATATAAATATAAAATAATATTATTATATCAAACAGTGATAAGTGTTACAGAGAAAAATTAAGCAGGGAATGGGAATGGGTGTGTGTGTGTGTGCATGTATGTACATAAAGGAGTTGGAAGAAGTTGTAGTTTTAAATAGAGTGGTCAGGAAATGCCACACTGAAATGGTGATGTTTGGGCCAAAATACAAAGGAGTGAGCCATGTAGGTATCTGAGAGGGGCAATCTATCACAATGGACCTGAGCTAGAACCATGCCTGGCATGTTGTAATAACAGCAAGGAAGCCAGTGTGGCTGGAGCTGAGTAAGTTAGTGGAAAAGTAATAGATGTCAGATAGTTAAGGTGGGGGCCTAGTGTATAGCACTGCAAGGGCTTTGGATTTTACTCTGAGTGAGAAGGGAACCCACCAGAAGACTTTGAGCAGATAAATGATATGATTACAGTTATAATTTTGAAAAGATCACTATAGATGCTACGTTGAGAATAGACTGTAGGGACCAGGATTTAAGTACTAAGGTCATTTATGAAACTATGCCATGATTTAGATGAGAGCATGATGGTATTTTGGATCAGAGCAACAGCAGTAGAAAGTAACAGAGTGGTTGATTTTTCTATAGATTTGGAGGTACAACCAAAAGATTTGCTTGTGGTTTGGATGTGGGCTGAAAGAGAAAGAATGGCATCCAGGGTGTCTCTAGGGTTTTAGGCCTGATAACTAAAAGCATGTAGTGCCATTTACTGATATGGGAAAGAAAGTGGGAGAAGTAGACATCTTGATGGGAAGATCAAGGATTCAATTTTGGACACGTTAGGCTTGAGATGCTTATTGGACATCCCAGTGAGAATGTCAGGTCAGCAGTTTGACATCTGAGTCTGCATTTCAGGAGAGACTTCTGGGCTGGAGATAAAAATTTAAGAATCATCAGAAAATAAGCAGCAATTAAAAACATTAGACTAATTTGGTCAACAAGGGAGTGATTAGAGATAAAGAAGTCTAAGCAAGGACTGAGTCCTGGGACACTACTATGTTAACAGGAAGGGAAGAGAAGGAGTAATAAGGAAGTAAGAATGCATGAAGTTCTGGAGACCAAGCCAAATAACTGTTTTAAGAAGGGAGTGAATGATCAATGGTGTCAAGTGATGAGGATATGTAAGTAAGATGCCTACGGACAATTGGATTTAGCAATGTGGAGATACTGGCAATCTAGACAAGAGTAGATACAGGGCAATGGTAAGTATGAAAACCTGATTGGAATGGATTTAAGAGGATAGGAAAAGAGGAATTTGCAATACATTTTTAGAGGAGTATTACTCTAAGGATAAGGCAAAAATAAACAGTAGCTTGAGGAAGTGTATGAGATCAAAAGAGATTTTGTTCTTTTAAACGTGTAAAATATAACACGCATGTAGAAAAGTATATAAACCATAACTTTAGTTTAATAAGTAGTTATATAGGGAGCAGCTGTGTAACCACCACCTGAATCAAGAAATAGAACATTGCAGCACCCTAGAAGCCTCAGGTAGGCCCCTCCTGATCAAAAACCTGTCCCTGCCCCTTAGAGCTAACCGCCATCTTGACTTTCTCAATCATTTCCGTGATATTCTTTATACTTTTGTCGCATAAGTATGTATCCCTAAACCACAATTGTTTAGTTTTGCCAGATTTTGACATTTAGATAAATATAATCACACTGTATGTATTTGTGTCTTGCTTTCACTAATATTGTTTTTCAAATTAATTCCTTTGCGGTTTTTAGCTGTACTTGCCTAACTTTTACTGTCATATGAATATACCATAATTTGTATATCCATTCTCTTTTGATAGATATTTGGGCTTTTCCAGTTTATGCCCTGCACCATGTTCCTATGGCCAACGTCAGACTTCAGTTGGAACTGTGATCAACAGTGTCTCTGTATGCAAGAACGAAAGCAACCCAAATGAATCAATGCTCAGCCATTCTGGATTTTTTTTTCTTTTGCTTCAGATCTTTTCCTAAATCTTCAGTTGATTGCTTGATTTGCTAGCAGGGCAGCCCACAAAAGCATAGGAGCTAAGTTTCCCAGGGTCAATTCTCAACCAATGAAGAACAGCAGTCTTTTGAAGGGAAAATTTTGAGGTGGATTCTATGTACTTCCTCATAGCAAAAATGAGCCCCAGTTGCCCAGAATACTACTCAGTTTAATAATACAAACTTTATTGGTTTTTCTCTTTCCCTTGTCTCATTCTTCCCGCTTCTTCAATTGTATTTCCTAGGATCACCTCCTAAATAAACTACCTGAATTACACTCTTTGTCTCAGACTCTCCTTTAAGGGAAACTAAAAGAAAGCAAAGATTTTATAAATTCTGCACCTGTGAATATTCTTATACATACCTCTTGGGGCACATGTAAACAAATTGCACTAGAGCAGGGCTCAGCAAACATTTTCTGTAGAGGACTAGATAGCTATTTTAAGCTTTGCTGGCCACATATGACCTCTGTCACAGAATTCTTCTTTTTTGTTGTTTTTGTTTTCACAAGCATTTAAAATGTAAAAACCATTCTTATCTTATGGAGTGGATTTGACCCAAGGAGTATAGTTTGCCACCCACTGCTCTAGGATATGCTTTCATGAATGAAATCACTAGATTAAAGCATATTTGTAGGATCGGCTTTCTTATACACTTCCAAATATTTGTCCAAAGTGGTTGTACACTCTCAGTAGCAGTGCGTTCCACAAACTTGCCTCCATCTTACATTTAACAGAATTTTTTATTTCAGTCATTTTCTTGGGAGTATAGTAGTATCACAATGTGGTTTTATTTTGCATTTTCTTAATGACTAATCAGATTGAAATTTTTTCATATGCTTAACAGCTAACTGGTTTTCTGTTCGACTAGTACCTGTTCAAGTCATTTTCTGGTTTTCTTTTGGTGTATCTGTCTTTTTTATTGATTTATAGGAATTCTTTATATATTCTGGATATGAATCCTTTTATTCATTTGTTTGTGTTATAAATATCTCCTCTCTATGCCTTGCACTTTCACTCTATTAATGATATCTTTTGATAAAAAATTACTAATTTTATTGAGGTAAGATTTATCCATCATTTCTTTTATGGTTAGTGAATTTTGTGTTCTGCTTAAGAAATTGTTCTCTATCTCAAGGTCATGAATATATTCTTCTATGTTATCTTCCAGAGCTTTACTTTTTTCTATCACATTTAATCTAAAATCTAACAAGAGTTATTTTTTTGTATAATGTGAGGAAGAGGTTCAATTTCATTTTATTTCCATTTGGATATCAATTATTCCAGCAGCATTTGTTTAAAAGATTATTCTTGCCCCAATCCTGGGCTATGGCAGCTGTGTTATCACTCCATTGTCTCTATATATGTGGTCTGAATGTGAGCTCTACTCTGCTCTATTAGTCTATTTGATGACCCTGCACAAATACAATACAGTGCATGGGAATTTTAAAATCAAACTGTTAGTTCCCACAAACACAAAGAAAACTAAGATTTTGATGATGATTGCATTGGATCTATGGGTTAAATTTTGGAGAAATGGTAAGTTTATAATACTGAGCATTCTAATATATGGATATAGCGTACTTTATTTATTTAGGGTTTATTTTTAATGTCTTCCATAAATGTTTGTAGATTCTCAGATTTACTTCTTGATTTTGAGATAGTTAATGCTATTGTGGATTTTACCCTTTTTTCTTTAATTTTTTAATTACTAATATCAAGGGATATAAAAATAAAATTGATATACATATTGACATTCTGTTCAGAGACTTTACTAAATTTATATTTTTTTATTGTGATGAAATACACGTAATGTAAAATTCACCATTTAACATTTTTAAAGCGTACAATTCAGTGGTTATTAGTATATTCGTGGAGTTGTGCAACCAACAATTCTGTCTATGCGAGAACATTTTTATCATCCCAAAAGGAAACCTTGTACATACTAGATTTTCCCTCCCCACACTTCCTGCAACCACTAATCTGCTTTCAGTCTCTATTAATTTGCTGATTCTGGAAATTTATAAATGGAATCACACAATATGTAGCCTTTCACATCTTGCTTTGTTCACTTAGCATCATATTTTAAAGGCTCATCTATGCTATAGCATGGATCATTACTTCATTTCTTTTCATGGCTGAATTACATTCCATTTGTAGATATACCACATTCTGTTTATCTATTCATCAGTTGATTGACATTAGGGCTGTTTCTACTTTTTGAATATTGTAGATAATGCTGCTATGAACATTCATATACAAGTTTTTCATGAATATACGTTTTTTCTTATTTTATGGGTATATAAACAAAACTGAAATTACTGGGTCATATGGTAACTCTAAATTTTTGAGGAACTGCAAACTGTTTTCCAAAGTATCTGCACCATTTTACATTTCCACCAGTAATGTATGAGGGCTCCAATTTCTCCACATCCTTGTCAGCACTGGTTATTGTCTGACTTTTTGTTTATAGCCATTCTGGTGGATAGGAAGTGGTATCTCATTGTGGGTTTGCTTTATATTTCTTTCATTACTAATGATGTTGAGCATCTTTTCGTATTCTTTGATGGTCATTTGTATATCTTCTTTGGAGAAATGGCTTTTCAAGTCATTTGCCCATTTTTTAATGTGTTTGTTTGACTTTCTGTTGCTGAGTTGTAGAAGTTCTTTATATATCCTGAATACTAGACCCTTATCTGATATATGATTTGCAACTATTTTCTCCTCTTCTGTGGGTTCTCTTTCTGCTGTCTTTTTTTTTTTTTTTTGAGGAAGATTAGCCCTGAGCTAACATCTACTGCCAAGCCTCCTCTTTTTTGTTGAAGAAGACTGGCCCTGAGCTAACATCTGTGCCCACCTTCTTCTACTTTATATGTGGGATGCCTCCCACAGCATGGCTTTCCAAGTAGTACGTAGATCTGCACCCAGGATCCAAACCTGTGAACCCTAGGCCACTGAAACGAAATGTGCGAACTTAACCCCTGCACCACCAGGCTAGTCCCTCTCTTTTTGCTGTCCTGGTAGTTCTTTTGAAGCACAGAAGTTTCTTATTTTGATGAAGCCTTACTTGCCTATTTTTTGTTGTTGTTGCTTGTGCTTTTGGTGTCATATCTAGGAAACCGTTTCTAAGTTCAAGTCATGAAGGTTTACCCCATGATTACATCTAAGAGTTTTATAGTTTTAACTGTTACACATAGGTCTTTGAGTTAATTTTTTGTATATTGTTTGAGGTAGAGGTCTATCTTCATTCAACTGCATGTGGATATCCAGTTGCTCTGGCAACACTTGTTGAAGAGACTATTCTTTTCCCCACTAAATTGCCTTAGCACCCTTGTCAAAATCAATTGCCATAGATGTATGAGTTTATTTCTGGACTCTCACTGTATTCTATTGAACTGTAAGTCTATTCTTATGCCTGTACCCCACAGTCTTAATTAGTGTAGCTTTGCAGCAAGTTTTGAAGTTGAGTAGCGTGAGTCCCCCCACTTTGTTATTTTTTTCAAGACAGTTTTGACTATTCAGGGCCTCTTGCATTTGCATATCAATTTTAGGAGCAGCTCATCAATTTCTCCTACAAAGCTGTCTGGATTTTTTTGGGGGGGGTAGGGAGGAAGATTCACCCTGAGCTAACATCTGTTGCCAATCCTCCTCTTTTTTTGCTTGGGGAAGATTATCCCTGAGCTAACATCTGTGCCAATCTTTCTCTACTTTGTATGTGGGAGACCATCACAGCATGGCTGACGAGTGGAGCAGATCCACACCCAGGACACAAACCCACAAGCCCCAGGCTGCCAAAGTGGAGCATGCAGAAATCTAACCACTAGGCAATGGGGTTGGCCCCAAAGCTGTATGCAATTTTGATAACGATTGCACTGAATCTGTAGATCAAGTTGAGGCGTAATTAGATCTTAGCAATATTAAGTGTTCCACTTCATGAACATGAAATATCTTTCCATTTATTTAAGTTTTTAAAATTTCTGTCAATAATGTTTTGTAGATTCCAGTATTCAATTGTTACGTTTCTTTTGTTAAATTTATTTCTAAGTATATTTTATTCATTTTAATGCCATTGTAAATGTAATTGTTTCTTAATTTTATTCTTGCATTGTACATTGCTGGTGTAGAGAAATACAGCTGAGTTCTGAATATTGATTCTGTATCCTCCAAACTTGCTGAACTTGTTTATTAGCTCTAGTAGTTTTCTTATGGATTCTTGGAATTTTCTAGATATAAGATATTATCTACAAATATAATTTTACTTCTTTCCAATCTGGATGTTATTACTTCATTTTCTTGCCTAATTGCCTTTTCTAGAACATTCAGTACAATATTGAATAGTGGAGGTGACAGTGGACATCCTTGTCTTATTCCTAAACCTTCAGGAGGAAGCATTTTGTCTTTTACCATTAAGTATGATGTTAGCTGTGAGTTGTTCACAGATGCCCTTTATCAGGTTACGGATATTCCTATTTGCCGATTGGTTTTTTCATAAAAGTGGATTTTTTCAAACACTTTTTTTGAGTCTATTGAAATAATCATGCATATTATGATGTATTATAGTGATGATTTTTGCGTGTTGAAGTAATCTTGCATTCCTGGGATAAATTCCAATTGATCCTGTTGTGTAATCCTTTTTATATTATGCTGGATTTAGGAGAATTTTGGTGAGGAGTTTTGTGTCTATATTCATGATTTATATTGGTCTGTAGTTTCATTTTCTTGTGATGTCTTTTTTGGATCTTGTTATGAGGTAACACTGTTCTCATAGAATGTATTGGGAAGTGTTCCTTTTCCTTTTATTTTTTGGAAGAGTTTGAGAAGGATTGGTATTAATTCCTCCTTAAACTTTTGGTAGAATTTGCCAGTGAAGACACCTGGTCCTGGATTTTTCTTTTCTTTTCTTTTCTTTTTTAGGTATTTGTTTATTTATTTTTAAAAATTTTTTTTTTTGAGGAAGATCAGCCCTGAGCTAACATCTGCTGCCAATCCTCCTCTTTTTGCTGAGGAAGACTGGCCCTGAGCTCACATCCGTGCCCATCTTCCTCTACTTTATATGTGGGACGCCTACGACAGCATGGCTTTCCAAGCGGTACCATGTCCGCACCCGGAATCTGAACCGGAGAACCCTGGGCCGCCGAAGCAGAACGTGTGTACTTAACTGCTCTGCCACCAGGCCAGCCCCTGTTGTAAGCTTTTTGATGACTAAATCAATCTCTTTACTCGTTATGAAAGTATATTCAGATTTTCTATTTCTTCCTGAGTTAGTTTCCAAAATTTGTGTCCTTTTATGATTATATTCACTTCATCTAGGATATCTAATTTTTTTGACATGCAGTCATTCATAGTATTCTATAATAAATCCTTTTTATTTTTGTATGTTTGGTAATACTGTATCAGCTTTCATTCCCAATTTTAGTAATTTGAGTCTTCTATTTTTTTATTTTATTTGGTCAGTCTAGCTGAGGGTTGTCTATTTTGTGGATGTTTACAAAGAACCAACTTTTAGTTTCATTGATTTTCTCTGTTGTTTACTATTCTCTATTTCATTTATTTATGCACTAATCTTTACCATTTACTTCCGTTTGTTTGCTTTGGGTTTGATTTCTTTTTTTCCCTCTAGTTCCTTAAGGTGTGGGCTTAGATTATTAATTTGAGGTTTTTCTTCTTATTTAATATAAGCATTCACAGGTGTAAATTTCCCTCTAAATACTACTTTAAATGATTACATATAAGTTGTAGCATGTTGTGTTTTTGTTTTTATTCATCTGAAAATATCTGTGATTTCCCTTGTTGTTTCTTCTTTGACTCATTGCTTACTTAGGAATGCATTAATTTCCACGTATTTGTGAATTTATCAAATTTCCCCCTGGAATTAATTTCCAACTTTATTCCTTTTGTCAGACAACACGCTTTGTATGATTTCAGTCCTTTTAGAGACTTGTTTTATGGACTAGCATATGGTTATCCTAGAAAATGTTCAATGTACAGTTGAGAAGACTGCATTTTGTTGTAATCGGTTGGAGTGTTCCATGGTTGTCTGTTATATCTAGTTGGTTTATACGGTTGTTAAAGTCTTCTATTTCCTAGCTGATCTTCTGTCTAGTTGTTCTATTCATTAATGAAAGTGGGATATTAAAGACCTATAGTGGTTCTATTCATTACTGAAAGTGGGAATTGAAGACTACAATTATAATTTTTGAATTGTCTATTTCTTCCTTCAATTCTGTCGTTTTTGCTTTATGTATTTTGGGGCTCTGTTGTTAAGTGTTATAATTACTATGTCTTCTTAATGGATTGGCTCTTTTATCATTAGAAAATGTACTTGTTTTTCTCTAATAACAATTTTTGTCTTAAAGTCTATTTTGATTACTGGTTTCATGAAATATCTTTTTGCATGATTTTACTTTCAATCTATTTGTGTCTTCGAATCTAAAGTGAGTCATTTGTACACAGCATATAGTTATACCCTTTATTTTTATCCAATCTGCACATCTCTTCCTTCTAATTGGGGTTTTATTTCATTTAAATTTAATGTTATTACTGATAAGGTGGGACTTACCTCTGCTGTTTTGCTCTCTGTTTTTTATTTATCTTATGTGATTGTTTTACATATAGCTTTATATATAATTATATATTTTATATATACCTTGTGTACATATATTTTATTTTACATATATACTTTGTATATATATATACTATGTATTTATATACTATGTATTTAATACATATATTAAATATAATACATATATATACTTTGTATATATATATACACTATGTATTTATATACTATGTATTTAGTACATATATACTATGTATTTATATATAAATATAAATATATTCATACAGTCTATATTTTATATACTGTGGCAACTCTGGAAATCAGATTCTCCCCCCTCCCCAGGGTTTGTTGTTGTTGCTGCTTGTTTTTGCAGTTTGTATATTTAATGACTTTTCTGAACTAAGTCTATAAATTCTGTATCATTTTCTTGTAAGAACACTGAAAAATCTTTTCAGTTAGTTTAGTAGCCATCTGTTGATCAGCAGAAATTTCCTTAAAGGCCTGAACCAATAATCCTCTAGTCTTTTTCTGAGGGGCTTTGTGTGCATATTGGAAGTTGTCTTGAACACTCAGCCAGGAAGTTTACGAGTTTACCTTATTCTTCACTGCTTGCTTTTGTAGAGCCATTTTGCATTGATGTCACTCTTTCACTTCTTTTAAATTTATTATTGTTTGAGGACTTGGCATGTTCCTTTTTCTTTGCACGTATCATCTCATATTTTCCTCACAATATCTCTATAAAGTAGATAGTATTGCCTTCATTCTATAATGTAAAATGAGGTCTCAGCTACACCGTTTGAGTGGCTGAGCCAGGGCTTGAGTCCACACATGACTTCAGCGTTTATCCTCTTAACCAGAATCCTATGTTTCTTTTTCCTTAAATGGAAAATCAAATATACCATCTTTCTTTCATTTTGGGTCAGGTGAAGCATTTTAATTCCCCTTTCACAGTAAGAAGCCACTCATATAAATATTGTTTGTATGGATTTCTGAGGGGTGAGAAATTATTTTTGCAAAGTAACAATACATTTGATTTCCCTCAAGTGCCGTAGTATTCAACCTTTTATGCTTTCTTATTTTCACAATAGCTAGTGATAACTACTCTCTCCTCAGTGACTATAGCTCCAACTTTCCTTTATTATGTCTTGGAGCATATTTTTGTTTCCTCTAAACTCATCAATTCCTCTCCTCTTGTTTTCTCTTCCCTGTAGGGGCATTGACTCCTGTGGATATGTGTGAACGTGTGCCTTACAAACTTTCTCCTGGAGACTAATCTTATCTAAATCTTGACTGGGGGTTCAAATAATGACTCTAACCCTCCATCTCACTAAGGATATCCAAGTCAGAGCCAAGATCTATATTCATTTTTATGATTTAGAGGAAGCTATGTAACATCATTGTGTTTGTTTAGGTCCTCTGAGAAGCACACTTCAAGATGCAATTGAATGTAAAATAAAATTATTGAATTCTGTGAAGGATAAATGGGGAAGAAGCAGGAATAGGCAGAGAGAGGCTACAGACTATGACACAGGTAGGCAGAGAGACTGTGACGCTCATGAAAGGAGAGTGTGAGGAAATAGGATTTGGTAAGAAAAGTGTCAGAAGGCAGTGGAGTTGTAAGACAATTTTGGCCAGGTTTATTGGGAGTGCACAAACAAAGCTGCCCATTAATGGAATCCCATGTCCCACAGGAATGGGCCTGAAATAGAACCACTGTCATGTTCAGTCATTGGCCATGAACAGTCTAGGGAAAGTGTGGTCTTTGCACTAACATGGTCGTGAATCCAAACAAGTAGCAGCTGGGGCTATCATTCAACTATGCTCCCCACAGCAGGGTGTCTATCTGGTGCCTACTCATGGCTGTCACAGTCCTGCACACTCAGATTTACATCTCACATGTAAATCATTTGTTTCTGTAAAGCGCTAGGACTTATTAAACAAATTAAAGGGAGACAAAAGCAACAAAGAATTTCTAACAACAACCACGCATTACAGAAAATGACCCTAAGTTATGCCTATTATAATTAAAATGTAAGTTGGTTTTATGTAATTGAAAAGCAAATTTTAATATAGTATAAAATGTCACTTAAACCTCTTCATGCCTACAAGAAAATAAAACTACCAATGACTCATCATTTTATTTGAAGGTAAAAAAAAGTTAGTGTTCAAAAAAATAATATATGTAAATTGATAGATTCCACTATTTAGGAATTGGGGAATGAAATATTAAGATTGTATCTATATCTATAGAGGAAAAAAACAGTTTCACTGTTTAGACTAACCAGACATTTTCTTTAAAAGAGAGAAGAAATAGCAACCAAAGAAAAAATAAGTAAATTGTATTTCATCAAAATTAAAATTTTTTGTATTTCAATGGACATCATTAGGAAAGTGAAAAGACAACTCCTAGAATGGGAGAAAATATTTGCAAATCATAGATTTGATAAGGCAGTCATATCTAGAATATATAAAGAACTCTTACTACTCAATAATGAAAAGACAACTCAATTTAAAAATGGAAAGGAATCTGAATACACACTTTTCTTTTTTTTCCCAATTTTATTTACTTATTTATTTTTAATTGTGCTAACATTGGGTTATAACATTATATAGCTTTTGGATGTACATCATAATATATTTTGAATTCTGTGTAGATTACATCATGTTCACCACCCAAAAACTAATTATAGTCCATCCCCTCACATGTGAGCCTAATCATGCCTTTTGCCCTCCCCCTCCTTCCCCCATGGTAACCACTAATCCATCCTCTGTTGCTATGTGTTTGTTTGTCGTTGTTTTTATCTTCTACTGATGAGTGAGATCATACGGTATTTGACTTTCTCCCTCTGACTTATTTCACTCAGCATAACACCCTCAAGGTCGATCCATGTTGTCACAAATGGCCAGATTTCATAATTTCTTATGCCTGAGTAGTATTCCATTGTGTATAAATGCCACATCTTCTTTATCCATTCATCCCTTGATGGGCACCTAGGTTGCTTCCAAGTCTTGGCTATTGTGTATAATGCTGCAATGCACATAGAGGTGCAAGTATCTTTATGCCTTTGCATTTTCAAATTGTTTGGAGAAATACTCAGCAGTGGGATAGGTGGATCATATGGTAGATCTATCCTAAATTTTCTGAGGATACTTCATACTGCTTTCCATAGTGGCTGTACCAGTTTGCACACCCACCAGCAGTGTACAAAGGTTCCCATCTCTCCACATCCTCTCCAACATTTTTGTTTCCTGTCTTGTTAATTATAGCCATTCTGACCAGAGTGAGCTGATACCTCATTGTAGTTTTGATTTGCATTTCCCTGATAGCTAATGATGATGAGCATCTTTTCATATGCCTGATGGCCATCCATATATCTTCTTTGGAAAAATCTCTGTTCAGATGTCTTGCCCATTTTTCAATTGGGTTGTTAGTTTTTGTTGTTGTTGAGCTGTATGAGTTCTTTGTATAATTTGGATATTAACCCCTTATCTGATATATGATTTGCAAATATCTTCTCCCAATTGTTAGGTTGTCTTTTCATTTGTTGATGATTTCCTTTGCTGTGCAGAAGCTTTTTAGTTTGATGTATGAACAGACACTTTTCTGAAGAAGATATACATGGCAAATAAGCATATGAAAATTTCCTCAACATCATTAATCATCAGGGAAATGCAAATCAAAACCAAAATGAGACACCACTTCATACCCACTATGATGGCTATAATAAAATCATTTATAATAACAAGTATTGATGAGATGTGGAGCAGTTGGAACACTTATATACTGCTGGTAGCAATGTAAATAAGTACAGTTACTGTGGAAAACAGTTTGGAAGTCCCTCAAGTAATTAAATATAGAGTTACTCTATGACGCAGCAATTATACACTCCCAAAAGAAACGAAGACATATGTTTGCACAAAAATTTGTATGCAAATGTTCATAGCAGCATTATTCATAATAGCCAAAATCAAAACAAGTCTAATTTCAGTCAACAAGTTAAAGCATTAATAAAATACGGTAAAATCCATACAATGGAATGATATTCAGCCTTAACAAGGAATGAAACATGTTATATATAGATGAATCTTAAAAACTGTGTGCTAAGAGAAATAAGCCAGTTACAAGACACCACATATTGAAATGTCCAGAAAAGACAAGTCTATAGAGACAGAAAATAGCTGAGCTGTTGCCTAGGGATGGAGGGATATGGAAAAAGAGAATGATGGCTAAAGAGCAGGATGGGGTTTTTTTTGAGGGTCATAAAAATATTCTAAAATTGATTATGGTGATGGCTCCACAACTCTGTGAATATGCTAAAAACCATTGAATTGAACATGTTAAATGGGTGAATTTTATGCTGTGAATTTTATGTTCAATAAAGCTCTTACAAAAAAAGACAGTGACAATAACAAACTGATTTGTGATTACAGATGATCCTAAGTATAATTCATTATAAATACAATACAAAGATGTCAATAACACACTTATTAATCTGCGTAATAGAAAATGGTTTATTTAACTGCTGGGAAGTGAGTTCAAATGATTACCCAGTGTAATGTGTCCATATGGACATTTCAACTCTGAAATGCAATTACATTTAGAAAAGCCATTAGCAATATTAAATAAGTTTCAATGAGCTTGATGTTCAGTAATTATCCTAAAAAAGCAATATATGTTATCACAGTGAAAAGAATGCTTGGTTCTATGCAGAAAGTAGAAATCTTTCAGTAAAATGGAACATAAAAAAGATGTAACAACAATTAAGGCCTCTACACTAGAGCACCTCAAAGTACAACAATGTCTACGTGGGAACATTTATTTCCATGATGACAACATCGATTCCACGGCTAAATTTAAAGTATGTTTTTCTCAAAGTCAAGGTTTTATTTTCTATTTTCTTCTTTTAATATTCTAACTTTTTGTATTCAAGAGGAGAAAACCTTTAACCTCTTTAAAAATGTGATATTGCTTTAGCTGACTTTTTATGTTAATGCAAGGGCCAGAGAACAATTCAAACCATCTCAAAGCAAAGAGTTTATGGTATATGGAGACTAAAACTGAAAATTTATCAGGAAGTCGAGGTAGCTATACCAGAGATTTTCGCTTTCATTCCCTTTTTCTTTTCCTTATCCCATCTTCTTTGTCAGTTGGCTCTGTTGTCCTTTGCTTGACATCCATACTTTCCATGATCTTTCTTTACTGTTCCGTCATAATTTTGCCTTTCACATGGCTTTAGTTGGCACACTCTCAACTTTAGCCCCCCAGTTAGGTAACCAGTATATTCTCCTGACTTCACACAAATACCTCACTGGTGAATATGAGTGAACAAAGTCATGCTTTGTTTTTGCTTTTTAACCAGATTATAAATCATAGGTTGCTAGCAAGCCTATGGATTGGCAATATTTTGGCTACTTCCCTACATGAATATATCCAATCTACTGTAAATTGTGAGAAGGTCACACAATGTAAAACTACCTAAGCAATAGGTGCTATAAGGTAGCTTCTTTAGAAAGGCATGTAGGCAGGACAGATAATGTCTCTTGCCTGATGAGTCTAGTACAATGTTAAGTAAATGTTGTATTTCCTATTCTATTATAATAATATTTTTAAGGGTGTTGCTTGATAATCTTGAAATCTTTTTCAAAATATTTTATTATATCATTATCTTATAACAAGCAAGAGGAAAAGCTAATGAAATATACGTAGAGGACACAAACTATATGGACTTGGTGAAAAGTTTGGAGATCTAATACCCTAGGTTTAATGTAATTTATTTTAGGCCAAGTGAAGGTTATAAATTTTCCTATTTCCTTGAGTCTGATATACCCTATTCGTGTGCTACTGTAGAAATATACTATTTAGAGTGGTTGAAGATATACAAACAAAAGTCTTTAAATGAAAAATCTTTTAGGATATTTGGCATGTAGTTAATATATAGACATTTTAGCTCTTCTTAATTTTGAAAAGTTAACTTGGTTGAATATTTTATATACTTTTTCTAAATAAGAAAGGCTTCAGTGTAATAATCTGCTCTCTACTTATAAAGATTTTTTATTTGGGGTATATCATTGCCTATTGATAAAAAAATAAACTTTCAACCACTATTATGTTGCATGAGTCTAATGTCATTGATATATTGTCATATAATTCAATTTTGTCAATGATATATAAATTTTTAAACTTATATGTGCTATACATTAATTTTAACTCATTTTCATGTTAGTTGCACATGAAAACTCAAGTATCAAGGTCCTAAGTTATAGCATCATGTAAGAGACTAGTAATAATCAGCTGAAACAAAACCACATAGTAGAAACATGGTAATAGGATTCAGGAGATTGTCTCTAGTCCAGGATCTAACAAGTATTATCTGTGTGAAAAGGTAATTCCTCTTTTATGGGTCTCAGGTGTTTTAAGTGTCAAATGGTGAAATTCAACTAGATGATCACTAAGGACCGCTCCTCTATGGCAGATGCTAGTGATGCTCACTGTATGTCTGCTTCTCCTGCCCTTTAGAACACATAAGAGTGCTTGCCTACTTTCTTAAAGCTAGTTGTTTGCTTTGGCCAATGAAATGTGGGTGGAAGTGTCACTTCCGGGTTGAAGCATTTAAGAACTTGTGCTCAATTCTCTGTCTTTTTCATTCCCCTGCTGCAGCTACCAGTAACATTAAAGATGGTGGAGTCTCTATCACCCTGGACCCCTGAGTGGAAATGATGTGAAGCAGAGACCCCTATGAACACAAAATAGGCAAGTAGTGAGAGCAAGAAATGCACCTTGTTTTTAAGCCACAGAGAGTTGGGGGCTGTTTACTCTTCATAGCATAACCAAACCTTTCCTGACTGATAAAAATATTGGTACCAGAAGTAGAGCACTGCCATAACAACAACAGCAATTCGCCTATGATAAATGGCATTAGCTTTGAAGTCCAGTAATGTTTGGAAGAGAAAACTACTATTTGAGGCTGGAACGATTGAGGACGTATTGACAAAACATTTGCCAAATAGGTCTTCTGTTATATATTGGAAGGTAGTTCATGTACCTAAGGAACTTGCAGCTTCAGAAAAGAAGAGACTGAGGGCTGGCCCCATGGCATAGTGGTTGAGTTTGCGTGCTCTGCTTCGGTGGCCCGCGGTTTGTGGGTTCAGATCCAGGGCGTGGGACTGCACACCACTTATCAAGCCACGCTGTGGCAGGCGTCCCACATATAGAATGGAGGAGGATAGGCACAGATGCTTGCTCAGGGCCAATCTTCCTCAGCAAAGAGAGGAGGATTGGCGGCAGATGTTAGCTCAGGGTTACTCTTCCTCAAAAAAGAAAAAAGAAAGAAAGAGATTGAAAAGCAGAATTTTAGTAGCAGGAGTTAGTTGCTTTTGGCAATGTTTGATAAGAAAAAAATGAGCTCAGAAAAAAAGGAAAAAACAGAAGGTCAGGGACATTACAAGGCTGGAAAAGTAACTACTTCTTGGAAGATAATAAGGATAAAATTAAGACAGATTTTGAAAGCCTAGGTCAAAGTAAAACCGATCCTTGAAGGAGAGACCAATTAAGAATAAACCTCCACACCTATTGTTAAACTCTCCAAATATTATATAGGTGCTTCAAAACAAAGGTCAAATTAAGAGTATTACGTGCAGGAAATCCTTTACATTGGAAGCAGTGGTTCAGGGAAAAGAGTCCAAGACAGTGGGTCTCATTCTGAAGCCCCATAAGCTCAAGTAACTGGCCATTAACTTGAGATGTAAACTTGGAAGCATTAGAGCCAATAAATAAAATATTTCTGGAAACTATGTCTTGAACAGAACTGTTGGTAAGGTTTTTGGCACATGAAACTGACTATAATAAAATAGACAAGATTATTATGTTTTTGAGAGAGTTGTATTGCCAATTGAAGCATGCCACTATGGCTGTTAATATTTGAAAGGAAACCTGAATTCTCAGCTATTTATGGAGAGTAAGTTGGTTGAGAAATATTTTCAGTCCTTAGAGAGTGCATATAACATGCCACCCAAGTCATATGTGGTGAATTCTGTAGAGTGTAACAAGTGATGATAGAGAAAAATGGGTTGGAAGGCCTTTACCAGAGAGCAGGATCATCCCTGTTGTGTCTTGTTTTGGATAATGACATGAGGATAATTCAAGTTTGTAGCCTTAGGGTTTCAAATGGAAAACACATAAAATCATTCAATAAATATTTATTATTTCATGCATGTGGACATAGAAGACAATTTCCAGGCTTTTGATAATTAACCTCAGGGGAGAAATACTCCCTTAGAGGTGGTCTTTTTTTCCCCAAAGAATTTTTACTTTTATTTATTTTTTTATTTCTTAAAAGATAATTTTTACAGCAGTTTTAGGTTCACAAAGTTAAGAAGAAGATGCAGTGATTTCCCCTATACTCCCTGCCCCCACACTTACATAGCCTCCCCCATTATTAAGATCCCCCACCAGAGAGGTACATTTGTTACAATTGATGAACGTCATAATCACCCAAAGTCCATAATTTACATTGGGGTTCACTCTTGGAATTGCATATTCTATGAGTCTGAAGAAATGTATAATGACATGTAGCCATCATTATAATATCATACATAATATTTTCACTGCCCTAGAAATCCTCTGTGCTCTCCCTACTCATTCTTTCCCAACCCTACAACTTCTGACAGCCACTGTCTTCATAGTTTTGACTTTTCCAGAATGCCATGTAGTTGGAATCTTACAGTAGGTAGCCTTTGCAGATTGGCTTAAATGCATATTACTTTGCTCCACATCTTTTCATGGCTTGACAGCTTCTATCTTTTTAGTGTTGAATAATATTCCATTTTCTGGATGTACCATAGTTTATTTATCCATTCATCTGCTGAAGGACATCTTGGTTGCTTCCAAGTTTCGATGATTATGAATAAAGCTTCTATAAATATCTGTGTGCAGGTTTTTGTATGGATGTAAGTTTTCAACTCAATTGGGTAAATATCAAGGAACATGATTGCTGGATGTTATGGTACGAGCACATTTAGTTTTGCAAGAGCCTGCCAAACTGTTTTCCAAAATAGCTGTATTATTTTGTATTCCCACCAGCAATGAATGAGATTTCTTGTTGTTCAACATCCTTGTCAGCATTTTGTGGTGTCAGTTCTGGATTTTGGCCATTCTCATAGGTGTTCAGTGGTATTTCATTGTTGTTTTAATTTGCATTTCCCTGATGATATATGATGTGGAAAATCTTTTTATATGCTTAATGTCCATCTGTATATCTTCTTTGGTGAGGTGTCTGTTAAGGGCTAGCAATTTTTTTAACTGTTTTTTTGTTGTTGAGTTTTAAGTGTTCTTTGTATATTTTGGATATGCATTTTGGATAACAGTCCTTTATCAATTGTCTTTTGCAGATATTTTCTCCCAGTCTGTGGCTTGTCTTCTCTTTTCCTTGACGTTGTCTTTCACAGATCATAAATTTTAAATTTTAATGAAGCCAAACTTATGAATTGTTTCTTTCATAGATTGTGCCTTTGGTGTTTGTATCTAAAAAGTTATTGCCATACTCAAGATCATCTAGGCTTTCTCCTAAGTTATCTTGTAGGAATTTTGTAAATTTGCATTTAACATTTAGGTCTGTGATCCATTTTGAGTTAATTTTTGTGAAGGGTATATGATCTGTATCTAGATTCAATTTTTGTTTTGCATGTGGATGTCCAGTTATCCCAGCATCATTTGTTGAAAAGACTATCTTTTCTCCATTGTATTGCCTTTGTTTCTTTGTCAAAGATTAATTGACTATACTTATGCGGGTCTATTTCTGGGCTCTCTATTCTGTTCCATTTATCTATTTGTCTATTTTTATTACCAATACCACACTATCTCAATTACTGTAACTTTATAGTAAGTTTTGAAACTGGGAATTTGGGCAGTGTCAGTCCTCCAACTTTGGTCTTCCTTTTCAATATTGTTTTGGCTATTCTTGGTCTTTGTCTCTCCATATAAACTTTAGAATCAGTTTGTTGACATCTACAAAATAACTTGCTGAGATGTTGATTGGAATTACATCGAATCTATAGATAAAGTTTGGAAGAATTGACATCTTGACAATATTGAGTCTTCCTATCCACAAACATGGAATATGTCTCCATTTATTTAGTTCTTCTTTGATTTAATTTATCAGAGTTCTTTTTTTTTTTTAGTTTTCCTCATGTAGACCTTGTACAAAATTTGTTGGATTTATACCTAAGTATTTCATTTTCGGGGTGCTAATGTAAATGGTATCGTGTTTTTAATTTCAAATCACACATTCATTGATGGTATATAGGAAAGTGATTGACTTTTGTATATTAACCTTGCATCCTGCATCCTTGCTATAACTGCTTTTTAGTTCCAGGAGTTTTTGTTGATTCATTCAGATTTTCTACATAGACAATCATGCCATCTGCCAACAAAGACAGTTTTATATCTTCCTTCCCAATCTGCATACCTTTTATTTTTTTCTTGCCTTATTGTATTAGCTAGCACTCTCAGTATGATGTTGAAAAGGAGTAGTAAGAGGGAACATCCTTGCCTTATTCATTATTTTAATGGGGAAGCTTCAAGCCTTTAGAGGTTTTAATAAAAATATACTTCTTCTGACAACATATAGATAGTTAACTGAATTCTAACTAGTAGAAATTCTAAGTTTTCTTAGAATTAATGGTTTTTCCTTTCATGGAGTTTTCTTGATCCAAAATCCTATAAAGGGTACTTGCAGTTCAGGTAATGGCGGACTAGGTACTTCAGACTAATCCTCCCACTGAGGACAAGTAGGATAACTGACAAAAGTATACAAATCATCTGCTTGGAGGTATTTGTGGGCTAACAAGATAGCAGAGAATTACTGTGCTATAACTTGGAACATTATAGAAGCTTTGGAGGAGGGTGGGCATATGGAGCCATTTTTCTTTTATGGTAGGAATGGCATACTGACCTACAGACCATATCCAGCCCACTTCTTATTTTTGTACATAAAGTTTTTTTTGGATCATAGACACATTCATTTATTTATGCATTGTTTATGGTTGCTTTCATGCTATACCAGCAGAGTTAAGTAGGTAGAACAGAAATCTTATGGCCTGCAAAGCTTAAAACATTTACTAATTGATCATTAGGGTATTAGGTGATTCGATAGGAGGCAATTGAAAATCTGAGAGTCTGAGTAGCACTTTGAATAACTTTCAGGGTTAGGGAGATAAGGTTTGGAGTCCTGTACCCACTCACGAGTAGGTAAGCCATCTTATTTCCTAAAATGAGATTGAGGTGATCTCAATTTGCTAGTGCCAATAGGCATCTCACAGAAGCAAATGTAAATCCTTTCTGGTGAAAGACTGTTTCTTCAAACAATTGTGCAAACACAATGTCCAGAGAAAAATAAAGAAATAATCAAGTATAAAAGAAGTCAAGTCTACATGAACAAAAATCAGCAGAAACAACAAATACTTGGAACAGACCAAAATGAGCTCTGGACAATCACTTTAAAATCCATCCAAGAGACTTGATGTTGGAGGAGATTGATTGATTGATTGATTTTGAGGAGGAGGATTAGCCTTAAGCTAACATCCGCCACCATTCCTCCTCTTTTGGCTGAGGATGATTGACCCATCTTCCTCTATTTTATATGTGGGACACCTGCCAAAACATGCCTTGATAAGCAGTGTGTAAGTCTGAACCCAGGATCTGAACTGGCAAACCCTGGGCCACCGAAGCGGAGCACGCAAACTTAACCACTATGACACCAGGCCGGCCCCTGGAGGAGATTTTTTTATATAAACAATTCATCAAATTTCTTTAAAAGTTTTTTTTTTAACTAACTACTGGGATGGTTGACAAATGGCTAATAAGAGGAAATGGTGCTTTCTTCATAGTATTTAAATACATTGAATCATTGGCTATGTCACATCTATTCAAGTGTCTCTGTCCTATTCATGCAATCTCAGAGGGATGGAATGTATGTACTGCACCAAATTGATTGATGTAAACTAGGATTGCTGTTCCCTCTAATTCACTTGTTGAAACATCATCAAGTATCCTGTGTCTAAAACAGAATGGATTTTCATAGCTTTCAAAACCTGACCAAATAGCTTAAATTTCTCATGGCCCAATAAGATCAATCATTCATTTTAAGTAGGCATTCAAAACCAAAGATTTATTCACATGAAACAAGTGCAGCTAAGTGAAGTTAAGATACTAATTGAAGGTGGAGCAAAAATAAAATTACCTAAAAGAAACATCATATCTGTTTGAAAAGAGAAAAATGAGATTGTCTAAAATCATACAGTGTAAAGATTGAATTATTTTAAGGTGGTCCAAACTACCTTTAAATTTATTAAAGGCAGAGGAAAGTGAAGAGAGCCAAATATAGCTCTCAAAAGATGCTGATATTGAGAACTTGGTTTGGAGGGGTTTCTGGCAGGTATCAGCCAAAGCCTTAGCTACTCAGCAAGGTACAAAGTCCAAGCAGGTGAGGCCAAGTTCAGGGGCATCAGGCTTAAGTCGAAGTAATGCTGTCCCAGACTAAGGGAGATATTTTGCAAGCATGAAGCATATCATTGTAATTTTTCTGTATTCTATGCGTTCTGTCTCTCAGCTGGTATAGCAATAGCTCTGACCTTTTAAGTTATCCTTCATTGAGCCAGAAAAATGAAAGGCCAGTCAAATCTTTGGGGACAAAAGGAGAGGAAAGCAAATACTTTGCAGGTATAGCCCCCTCCTTTCCCTGCCAACATTCTTCTAGCCCTAATTAACAACTTGAGCAATTTCTAAATCTGTAAAAATTAGGCAGTTGTCAAGTACTGTCCGTCTTTCTCTGATACATGTTACTTTCTAGATCCCTTCAATATTCTTTGTATGTTGAAGACTTTACCTACTTAAAGAGGATTTGGAACATAAAAATGAGAACTAATTGCTATGCTCTCAGTTACTAAATCATATGAAACTAATCTGAAGGTCCCGATAATTTGGTTGTGACCTATATTTTTAAATACATCCTGCACTGTTTTGGGATCTTCTTCTAAAAATATACTTTTTCTTACTCTTTCTCTAAGGAGAAATCTAAGTTCTCCTAGTTACTGACCTCAGTGGTCATCTTTTTATGTTTTAACTGATCCTTTTGCTTTATACTTGGAATGGGAAGTACCATGATCATTCGGTACTGCCTTGCTGATCATATCACTTCAACGGGCTTGGAAGTAAAACCTTTATCTATTATACGACAGCTTGGCAAATTTTTTTCTATAAAGGGTCAGAGTGTAAATATTTCTAGCTTTGTGGGCCGTATGCTTCCCACTGCAACAACTCAAATCTGTCATTGTAGAATGAAATCAGTCATAGACAATACATAAATATAAGGCCATGGCTGTGGTCTAATAAAACTTTAGTTATATAAAAATAAGCTGGCCCATGGGCTGTAGTTTACTGACCCCTGAGCTACATGATTCCCAAATGTATTCTCCCACTTTCTGGCTTCTCTTTTCATTTTCTTAATTGTATCTTTTGAAGTACAAAAGTTTTTAATTTTAATGAAGTCCAATTTATCACCTTTTTCCTTTATGGATTATGCTTTTGGCATCATATCTGAGAAATCTGTCTAATCAAAGATCACAAACATTCTCTCATGTTTTCTTCTGGAAGTTTTACCATTTTAACAATTAAATTTAAGTTTGTGATCTATTTTTGAGTTAAGTTTTGTGTAAGTTGTGAGATAAAGTTATAAATTCATTATTTTAGGGATGGATATCCTATTGTTTCAGCACCAATTGGCGAAAATGTTCTCCTTTACCCATTGACTTGTCTTGCAATCTTTGTCTTGCAAGACTTTGTCTTGCAATCAACTGGCCAGAAATGTGAGGGTACATTTCCTGACTCTATTCTGTTCTACTGATGTATAGTCCATTCTTTCACCAATGCCACACCATCTTAACTACAGTAGCTTTACAAGATATTTTGAAATCAGGTAGTATAAGTCATCAATCTTTACATCTTGTTTTTAAAAATTGTTTTGGCTATTCCAGGTCCTATAGATTTTCTGTTGTCTGTTTCATTTTTTTCCACTTGATCTTTATTATTTCCTCCCTTTTTCTGGCTTTGTGTATGATTTGTTGCCTTTTCTAGCTTCTTGTGATTGAAGCTCAGATAAATGAATTTTTCTTTCTTCCTAATATAAATGGTTGTACATATACCTTTCTCTCTAAGTAGTACTTTAGGTGCATCTCATACATTTTGCTATGCTGGTTTTTTTGGTTTCCATTTAGTTTTAGATATACTCTAGTTTCCCTTTTGATTTGCTTTTGACCTGATGCTTATTTAGAAGTGTATTTGTTAATTTTCAAAATTTGAGAATTTTTCTAATTCCCTCTGCTGTTGTTTCTAATTTAATTCCATTGCAGTAAGAGAATATACTTTGTACAATTTCAATCTTTTAAAATTGACTGACATTTGTTTTATAGATTACAATATGGTCTCTCATGGAGAATATTCCATGCACATTTGCAAAAGATGAGTAGTCTGCTGTTTTTAGATGAAGTGTTCTGTATACATTCCTTATGTCAAATTGCTTGTTAACATTGTTCAAATATTCTATACCTCAAATAATTTCCTGTCTAATTCTATTAATTTCTGAGAAAGCAGTATTAAAATTTCTAAATCAGTTGTTAGAATTAGAGTAGGATATTGAATCTCCAACTATAACTGCTGAAATGTCTATTTCTCCTTTCAATTCTTTTATTTTTTACTTCATGTATTTTGGAAATCAGTTTTTAGGTGCATATGCATGTATAGTCTATATATCACATGTATTGGCTATTGTCTCATAGATAAATGTCCCTCTTCCTCTCTAGTCTCTGGTAATGTTTCTTAACTTAAAGTTGTTAAAGAAAAACCAAAATGGCGGCCACAGTTTGAGTATATCCCTAAGCCAACCACTCATAGCCATATAATCAAAAGTTAAACTGTCCTGATTTCCCTCAACGTGCAGATCCTGAACTTAATCTCAGCATGACCTTGCAGCTTCCTGGCCAATCAGCCGCAAACAAGTAAGCTTATGCAGTGCTACTATCCTGAAAGGAGTGTAAGTTTCTAGTAACCAGTCACAATAGAAAACAATGTACTACCTCACTCATGCTCTATAAACTGAGGTGTAAGCGCTGAGAGCTGAGCTTTTTACCACTTTCAGTTTTGAAGTCTCCTTGTCCACAGTTTCTCACTCAATAAAGTATTGATATCAAGTAAAGCTCTCTGAATTTTCTTTTCACAAAGTTTATTTTGTCTGATATTAATATAGCAACTCAAACTCACGTATGGTAGCCATTTGCATGGTTTATCTTTTTCCATTATATTACTTTTAAATTATTTGTATCTTTGAATATGTACGTTGCTTGTAGAAAGTCTATAATTGTATCTTAATTTTTTATCCATTTAATAATCTCTATCTTTCTACTGAAGTTTTATTCTATTCGCTTTCAATGTAGTTTTTGATATGGTTGGTGAAAAGTCTACTATTTTGCTGGTGGTTTTCGATATATATTTCATACGTTTTTTGTTCCTATATTCCTCCTTTGCTGCCTTCTTTTGTGTTAACAAATATTTTCAATGTCTTATTTTAATTTTGCCAGGGTTTTTTTACTTTTTATTTTGAAACAATTTCAGATTTAAATAAGATTGGCCAAGATTATACAAAGAGAACCCATATACTCTTCACCCGGCTTTCCCTGTTACTGGTATCTTTTACAGCCGTACTCTCTTTGTTAAAACTAAGAAATTAGCACCAGTAGGGAATACTATTAACTAAAATACAGACTTTATTTGGAATTCATCAGTTATTCTTCTAACGTCCCTATTCAGGATCCAATCCAGGATACTAGGCTGTATTTAGTAGTCATGTAGTCCCTAGGCTCTTCCACTCCATCAGTTTCTCAGTCTTGCTTTATTTTTCATGACTTTGACACTTTTGAAGCCCTTATTGTTGAAGTATTTTGTGCAGTGTACCACAGTTGGATTTTTCTGATATTTTCTCATAATCAAACTAAGGATATGGGTTTTTGGGAAGGATAACATGGAGGTGAAGTACCCTTCTCATCACATCACACTCATGTCTCTTCTTATAAAGGCACTATATTAAGAGTAATTGATATAAATATTTCTTATTACTGGTGATATTAAACTTGACGTTTTGGTTAAGGTAGTATCTTTATATTAACTTTACAGGTTTCTCCACTGTAAATTTGTTATTTTTCCTTTTCCATGCTGTCTTAGTCTGCTTATGCTTTTATAACAAATTACTATAGACTATGTGACTTAACAACATTTATTTCCCACAGTTCTGTAGGCTGGGAAGTCCAAAATCAGGATGCCTGCATTGTCCGGTTCTAGCGAGGACCTTCTTCCAAGTCTGCAGGTGGCCGTCTTCTTGCTGTATTTTTACATGACAAAGAGCAGAGAGAGAAGCAGTCTTTCCTGTCTCTTCTTATAAAGGCACTAATCCCATCATGAGGGCTCCATCCACATGACTTAATTACCACTAAAAGGCCCCATCTCCAAACACTATCACATTAGGGATTAGAGTTTCAACATACGAATTTTGGGAAGACACAAACTTGTAGTCTATAACACGTACTCTAATTTTTAGAAGTCATTCATTAAGTTCTACCCACTCTGAAGGAAAAGGGAATTAAACTCCACCTACTAGAGGGAAGAGTATCAAAAATTCTGTGGACATGTATTAAAAGCATCACAGTAATTAATATATATTTTGAGTAAGACAGTTGGAGGCTATGCAAATATCCTATTTCTCTTTTAGTTTCACCCGCTACTTTTAGCATCTCTCTGTGAATCTTGCCTCCAGCAATTATCACTATACTATTCTAGTGGTGACTTTCCATTTTCCTCATTTCTTCTGTATTTATTACTTGGAATTCTTCTGTAAGAATTGTTTCTTCTCCTTTATTTGTTTTTCAGTCAATAATTTATTCGTATCAGTGTGGTCTCATGTACGTTTGTTTCATTTGGGGGTTATAATCTGATACTCAATATTTTTTCTGTTGCTCAAATTATTCCATTAGGAGCTCTTTCAGGTTGGTTCCTGTGTCCCTTTGACACGCTCCCACCCTTTTGTGTTCTGAGCACTTCCTAACTTCCTGGAACTGAGAGGCTTCAAGCTCATCTTGTGTTTTCCTTACCCCAGCCCTTGAATCAGCCATTTTTCCAAGGACCTCTGGTTTCCTTTATTGGAAAATGGCATTTAGAAACTAAGATGTGTGTTAAGTATGCTCTTGCAATTTCACTGTATTTCTAGGCCCTCTTAGTGGACAGAGCTGGAACATATATTTAGATGTGGACAAACTCATGTATAAAAACACACTGCTATATCTATCTACTCTGTCCCTTTATTTATTTACATGTGTATATATTTGTTTATTTATTTATTTGTATTTATAATAAAATACACATGGGTTCCACTGATATCTCTGGCTATAATACAACACCACAGATTCATTCTAGCGTTTCCTATTTCCTATTTGTAGATTCTTTATCTGTCAATGTGAAATTCAGCCTTCATTATCTACAATACATTTACTTATTTGTTCAACTCTTGGATCCATGTAAAGCAGTTTAACAGTTGCTTGCCCATATCCTCTGAGAAACAACTTTACCAACTAAAGCACAAGATTTATGTACTTTTTTAAAAAATTTAGCCTTACAGTATTCAATGAAAACACTATTTTGCAAAGACACTCAGTTCAGCTCTTTTCTCTCGCTCATTTCAGTGAGGTTATGTCATCCATTTGTAATACAGATAGACTCATTTGTCACTCTACATTCCATCCTGGTTTCCCCCTGACATCCTGGTTGATTTTTTAAAGTTTGCATAATCAGAGTTTACTCTTTGTGGTGTATTGTTCTCTGGATGTTGACAAGTGAATAGAGTCATGTATCCACCACTTTTACACTCACATTTTGGATCTCAGCTCTTTTACAGCTCCCTCTCTCTCTCAAAACTTCCACCTTCAATTTGTAGCTGCTTTGCTGCTCTGAATTCTGTAATCTGCTACCTCTAGCCAGTGGTTGAGTTTTCCTACTTCCAGGGGTTGGGTTTTGGGTAGTATTCTATGAAAGGACTACAGAAACGCGCAGTTCTTTATGCAGTAACAGTGTTTACAGAGAAAACTCTTAGCAATTTTCTACCTGCTTGTGGTCTTTCTCCAGTGTTTTCAAATAGTTTTTCTTAAAATAATTTTTGTCCAATTGTTATAACTATCATCTGTGTGAAGAATGACATAACTGCTCATTCTCCCTTTACTGGAAGTTTCCTCTTCCTTGTTATCTCATACAGATAGTAAAGGAAAATAAACTATTGTATTTTTCCACACATCTGCCTTTTTCTAGTCCTCTTCATTCTCTCCTGCAGATCCAGGCTTTTATCTGGTATCATTTCCTCTCAGCTTTGATCATTTCTTTCAGACTATTGTACTGCTGTGCTACTAGAGATGAATTCTCTCAGATTTTGTTTCTGTTATTTTCTTTATATTATCTTTATTTCTGAAGAATATTTTCACTGGACTTTCAGGTTTTGGTAGGCAAAATAATGGCCCCCCAAAGATGTCCACATCCTAATCCAAAGGTAATCATAAGGGACTTTATAACAGGGAGGTAGGAGGGTCAGAGTCAGAGAGAGATTGGAGATGCTATACTATTGGCTTTGAAGATGGAGGAAAGGACCACAAGACAAGGTATGCAGGAAGCTTCTAGAAGCTGGAAAAGGCAATGGAAGGAAGACTCTCCTAGAACTTCCAGAAGCTGTGCAGTCATGAGACACATTGATTTCAGTCCCATGAAACTCACTTCAGACTTTTGACTTTCAGAATTATAAGATAACAAAATTTATGTTGTTCTAAGCCACTAAATTTGTGATAATTTGTTACAACGACAGTAGGAAATTAAGACACAGGTTAACTGTCTTTTTTTTCCACACATTAAACATATTGTCTTCTGATTTTGGTCAGTGAAAAGAAGTCAGATAGTTTTCTCATAATTGTTCACCTCTATGTATGGTATGTTTTTTTCCTTGCTGCTTAAAATCTTCCCTTTAGCTTTATATTATACTTTCATTATTAATTAATTAATAGTATTATTATATACTAATATAATATTATTATATTATATATACTAATATAATATGCTTATATTGTTATATTATTATATAATATAATAATAAATATTAATAATATTTACTTATTAATAATTATATTATCGATTTTATTTTATTTGATTATCATTTGCTTAATGCAGCATTCTTTGCATTTATGCTCAGCTTTGTGGATTTTGGGGTGATTTTTTTCAGTAAATTAGAGAATATTTTCAACCATCATTCTTCAGACACCTTCCGCCGTTTTCTGTTTTTTCCTTGTTGCATGATAGACCATGTAATATTGTCCCATATGTTACGGAGGCTCTGTTTATTTTTTCTGCCTATCAGTGCTTCCGTTGAGATAATTTTTTGGCCTGTCTTCAACTTCCCTGGGTTTTTTATGCATTGTCAAATCTACTATTAATTACATCTAATGAATTTTTTATTTCTGATTTCATATTTTTCAGTTCTCACATTTTCATTTGCTTCTATTTGAAGACCCCATATCATTTTGGAATTCGCCATTTTGTGTTCTTTATATTCACATTTTCTTATAAACACATTAGCATGTTTATAATAGCTACTTTAATGTCCTTGTCTGCAAATTTCAATATCTGGGTCATCTGCATATCTGATTTTCTTATCTATTGTCTTGTTTTGGTGGTCACATTTTCCTGCTTCTTTGCACGTCTAGATATTTTGCTTGTTTACCGAGAATTACATACTATGTTTTTTATTGATTCTGGATTATTTTATTTTCCTCTAAAGAGTATTGAATTTTATTATAATAGGCAGTATAATTACTGGCAGATCATGTTGATCATGTGAAAACTTGACTTTAGGTTTTATTAGCAGAGGTCTAATTAAGTTTTTCCCTTATCTGTTAGTACCTAGTCCTGGGATATAGTGCTTGGAAAACTCTAGGCGTTTATCAAAATCCTCTAACTTTGTAAGACTTGAACTCATGACTCTGTTTCTACAACAACTGGAAACTGCAAAATATCTGCTTAGCTCTTTGTAGCTTTCCAGAAGTAGCCTTTCTACAGGACTGCTTGGAGTTTCACCTTGTGCATATGCAGTGTCGGCACAGTATATAAAGATAATTTGTATACAAAATTTGGATCTCTTCCATCAGTTCCCTCCATCCTGGAATTACTCTCCTCAATTTTCAAGTGCTCTGAAAGTTTAATTGGTAACATTGTTGCACTCTGCCGAACCTATATCCCCCATTTTCAAGGCAAACTAAGTATTATACTCATGGAAAAAAAGCCAGTTAGAAGTAGATTTCACCTAGTAAGTAATAAATATTAGAGCAGAGATAAACTAAACAGAGAATAGAAAAAACAATGAAATTAGTGAAATCAAAAGTTTTTTCTTTAAAAAGATCAATAAAATTGACAAAACTTTAGTTAGACTAAGGAAAAAACAAGAAGTCTCAAATTACTAAAATAAGGAAAAAACAAGAAGTCTCAAATGACTAAAAATAAGAAAAAAATGACATTACTACCAAATTTACTGAAATAAAAAAGAATTAAAAGAGAATAACGTGAAGAATTGTATGTCAAAAAAATGAGATGACCTAAATGAAATGGACAAATTCCTACAAACACACAAACTATCAAAACCAATTCAAGAAGAAAGAAAAATCTGAATAGACCTATAAGAAGTAAAGAGTTCATACGAGAAATCAAAAATGTCACAGCAGGAAAAGTCCAGGAGCTGCACTGGTGAATTCTACTAAACATTTAAAGAAAAATAACAGTTGTAGAGATCTAATACACAGCATGGTGACTATAGTTACTAATACTGTATTGTATACTTGAAATTTGCTAAGAGGGTAAATCCAAAGTGTTCTCACCACCAAAAATGGTAGCTATATAAGATGATGTAAATGTTAATTAGCTTGTTATGGTAACCATTTCACAATGTATACATAAATCAAAACATTACATTGTACACATTAAATAGAGACAATTTTTGTTTGTTAAATGTCAGTAAAGCTGGGGGGAAAAATGAGTACCAATCCCTCTCAAACTCTTTCAAAATATAGATGAGGAAAAAACAATTCATCACATTCTATGAGGCCAACATTGCTGTGATAACAAAGCTGGGCAAAGACATGACAAGAAAAGAAAACCATGGCACATATCCTTTATGCATATAGATGCAAAAATCCTCAACAAAATAGTAGCAAACTAAATCCAGCAGCATATTTACAAGATTATACACAATGACCAAGTGTGATTTTTGCCAGAAATGCAAGGGTGGTTCAACATATGAAAATCGATCAGTGTAATGCATCACATTGATACAATGAAGGAAAAGATAATAATCATCTTAATTGATTCAGAAAAAGTATTTGACAAAAGCCGACATCATGATATAAACATTCAACCAACAATAAATAAAAGCCAATTTTATCAACATAATAGAGGCATTATATGAAAATCCCACACCTAACATCATACTCAATGGTGAAAGATTGAAAGCTTTACCCCTAACATCAGGAACAAGACAAAGATGCTTACTTTTAACACACTAGTCAACATGGTACTGGAAGTTCTAGAAGAGCAATTAAGCGAAAAAAAGAAATAAAAACCATCTAAATTAGAAAGGAAGAAACTATCTCTATTTGCAGATGACATGATCTTACATATAGAAAATCCTAAAGAATCAACAAAAAGCTATTAGAACGAATGAATGCATTCAGAAAAATTCCAGGACACAAGACAAACAAGCAAAAATCACTTGTGTTTTTATTCAGCAGTAACAGACAATCTGAAAAGGAAATTAAGAAAACAATTCCATTTATAATAGAATACAAAATATTGAAATGCCTAAAATTAAATTTAACCAAAGAGGTGAAAGACCCGGACACTTAAAACCATAAAACAGTGCTGGAAGAAATTAAAGATCTAAATAAATGGGAAAACATTCCATATTCATGGTTTGGAAAACCAAATGCTGTTGTGATGGCAATACACCTCAAAATGACCTACAGATTCAATGTTATCACTATGAAATGCAAATAGTCTTCTTACAGAAATAGATAAGCTGAGCCTAAAATTCATACGGAATTACAAGAGACTCCAAGTAGCTAAATTAATCTCAAAAAAGAACAAGGTTGAAGGACTCACACTTCCTGATTTCAAAATATACTACAAAGCTACAGTGATTAAACCAGTGCGGTACTGGCATGAGGATAGACATATAGACTAATAGAATAGAATTAAAGTGTCCAAAAATAAATCCATACATCAATGGGCAATTGATTTTTGACAAGGGTGCCAAAACCATTCAATGGGGAAAGAATAGTTCCTTCAACAAATAGTGCTGGAACAACCTGATAGCCACATTCAAAAGACTTTTAAACCTTACTTTAGGGGCCGGCCTGGTGGTGCAGCAGTTAAGTGCACACATTCCGCTTTGGTGGCCTGGGGTTCCCAGTTTGGATCCCGGGTGTGGACATGGCACTGCTTGGCACGCCATGCTGTGGCAGGTGTCCCACATATAAAGTAGAGGAAGATGAGCACGGATGTTAGCTCAGAGCCAGTCTTCCTCAGCAAACAGAGGAGGATTGGCAGCAGATGTTAGCTCAGGGCTAATCTCCCTCAAAAAAAAAAAAAAACAACAAAAAACCTTACTTTACACCTTATACGAAAACTAATGCAACATGGATCAAATACCTAAATGTAAAACTTAAAACTATAAAATTTTTGTAAGAAAACAGGCATAAATTATCTCAATCTTGGATTTGACAGTGGTTTCTTAGATATGACACTAAAATCACAAGCAACAAAAGAAAAAAAATAGATGAATTGAACGTCACCAAAATTAAATCTTTTGTGCATCAAGTGGCACTGTCAAGAAAGTAAAAACACCGTCCACATAATGAGAAAAAATATTTGAATATCACAAATCTCATCAGAGTCTAGTATACTGAATATATTTATACATATGCATCCTACAACTCAACAACAAGAAGACAACTCAATTTAAAAATGGGCAAAGGATATGAATGGATATTTCTCCAAAGAAGATATACAAATGGATAACAAGCATATGAGAAGATGCTCAACATTATTAGTCGCTAGGGAAATGCAAACCAAAACCACAATGATATACCAACTTCATACCCACTAGGATGGGTACAATCAGAAACATCGAAAATAACAAATGTTGATAAGGATCTAGAGGAATTGGCTCTGTCATACCATACCTTGTTGGTAGGAATGTAAAATGGTGCAGCCGCTGTGAAAAACTTTGGTCATTCCTCAAAAAGTTAAACAAAATTACCATCTGGCACAGCAATTCCACTCCTAGTTATTGTACTTAATAGAATTCAAAGCAGACGTTCAAACTAATATTTGTACAAAAATGTTATAGATGCACTGTAATAGCCAAAAGGTGAAAACAACCCATTTGTCCAACAGCTGATGAATGGATAAACAAAATGTGGTATATTTGTACAATGAAATATCATCTAGCCATAAAAAGGAATGAAGTTCTGATACATGCTACAATATGGATGAGCTGTGAAAACATTGTGCTGAGTGAAAGAAGCCAGATACAAAGGCCGCATACTATATGAATCGATCTATATGACATATTCAGTATAGGCTAATTCTCACAAACAGAAAGGAGATTAGTAGTAGCTGGTAACTGGGGAGAAGGAGAAAAGGAAAATCACTACTTAATGGGCATGGGGTTTCCTTTTGGGCTGATGAAAATGTTCTGGAACTAGATAGTTCTGATGGTTGCACAACATTGTGAATTTGCTAAATGACACTGAATTGTACAATTTAAAATGGTTTAAGTGGTAACTTTTATGTTATGTGTATTTTGCCACAGTAATAAAACTCAAAGCAGGAAAAAAGTAGATCTCACTTAATTTGCTTGTGTTCTTTAAATACTCATATTCCAGAACTCATATTTGTTATTGTTGGTATGGTTAGTCCTATACAAGCTAACACTGCCATTATGGAAAATGGGACATGACCAATGTCATTGTAATTTGTGTCTAGTACCCTTTGTATGTGCCTAGATTTTAAACGCTAATTCTTTCTTTTGTTGACACACATTTGTTGGTTATTGGTAGATTCTTCCATTGAGGAGCTCTTATGACAGTTTGCAGTTATTAACAATACATTTCCTCACTGATTCTTTATGACCACTTTTCATACAGACCCTACATTCTGATGCAATGTCTATTCTTTGGGGTCACCAACAATGCTGGTAGGCCTCTTGAGCAAAATTTGTTTCAAGACCACACAGTTTTATTTACTCCAGAGGGCCCATAACTGTTCCATGATAAATGTGTACCTTTGCTCCATCATTGGTGCAAGTGAAGCTCACGCTGAACATTTTCCCCAAGTCTCTCTCACCTCTCCAGCTATAGGCTTATTAAGCCAAAACTGACATGCTTTTAGTCTTTTCACAGAAACGATTTTTTGCCCTTCTTTATACAACTTCGCCATGGGTTCTTTCTTTTGGCAGGCCGATTTTTAAAATATCTTATGACCATTTCACAATATCTTAGCAGGTTTCGGTCTACCATCTTACTTAAGGAGCTGAGGCTACTTGATCTATCTTTTATTGTTCTCTTACCTTTTAAGTCTTTATTGAAACTCTGAGCCTATAGGAAAAGTCATATTTAACACCCTGTTTTGTCAATAAAAATCCCCCCTTGATATTTCTTTTCTCCCCAGATTTTTTTTCTTTTTTCTGTGCCTATCAATTTAGGTTTTGCTCAGCTTCTCTTATCTTGTATTTTCACAATCATCACTCTGCTTAGCAAACAAAGGGTCTCACTTAAGAGTTCCCTTTCTCATCAGATGACAAAGTATTGTAAATAACAATTTTCCCTTATATAAATAATTTTTTTCTCTGACAATTCTCTCTCCATGTTTTTTTTGTTGTTGTTGTTAGAAAATAATAGTTTCTGGACAAAGTATGACTAAGAAAGCTATTCCTTTAGAATCAATATGCCCCATCTTCTTTGTGTTTGGCTGTTTCTATTTTACATACTCAGCTCATCTGACAAATAAAAAAAATCAATAAATTTATCCAGTGTACTACAAAATAACTGTAGCTTTTTAACAAACTGTTGCCATTCCAGAAGTAAAATTTATTTTTAATATTCTGAGGTCTTTATCTCTCTCCTGTCCTAATATCACCTTATACCAAATCACTGTAAAATGCTCTTTAAACACTGCTGTTTGCTTTTTGCTTTGGAGAAAGAATCAAGGTGAGAACTGGCAATGTGACTTACTTCATGCCGCACAGAAAATTCACTAACAGAGCCAACATGGAGTACTCTGTTATTCCCAGTAATTGCCATTGTCCAAGCTAAATTATGTTACCTGTGAAGTTTGAATAAGAACCAAACATGGTCTGGGAGTTCTTTGGAACTGCTTTCTAACTTAAAAAAAGGAAAAGGGCTTCTCTATCTCAACTTTACTTGTTTCTTTTGGACCAAGTTATCACAGTCAACCTTATGATCTACTTTGCCCTTCTGCAATGTGATTCCTATACTTCTTTGTGCCTCATGAATAAACTACTTGACTTGGTTCAAAAAAAGAGGTACATCTGCAAAATGATTAATGTAATATTGTGTGATTGTGTACATTATTACAATGTAATTAATGTAATAAATAGACAAAGCTATAACCTTAGATATCCTATACAGCACGTTCTCATATTTAATGGAAATGTTAAAATTTGTGGAGGTTGATAGCAAGTCTTTCTTTCACCACTCACACACACTCTGGCCAAGTAAAAGAAGAAAAAAGCAGCAGCAATTTCACAGGTTCAAGTGACTGAGAGTGCCTTAGGCATTTTGCTGATCTTTAAATACACTGTCAGTCAAATAAATCTTCAAGCTGCGTGACTAGACTGTACAATAAGCTTTAGTTTCATTTGAAGTTTTTCCCAGATTCCTTCAACCACCCATGAATTGCTGTGTAACACAACTACCAAAGGAAAGACAGAAAAACATATTTCAGAGCATCATGGAGAACTGACTATTGTTTAACCTGGAGAGTTTGAGATCATCTTATGTAATGGTTCCCAAACTCCACTGCATGTCAATATTATCCAAGGGTCTTTTAAAAATATACATGCCTATGCTCATCCTTGATGGTAGGATTAATTTTGGCCAGGGTGGAGAGAGGGGTTAGGTGAGGACACTACTGCCTTAGTACAAACTCTTGATTTTTGATTTGATAAAACAGGCCTAGGAAGAGGAGATTACACACCAAAGGTCATACCACTGAGTAGCAGAGATAACACTCTTGACTACAATTCCTGGGCCTGTGTCTCTCAATTTTTTTCATATCATGCCCTTTTCCGAAAAACTTCAGGAAGTAAAAATATCATTTAATAACAATTTATATTTCAAAATAAATACTGAGAAAACTAATCAATGTGAGTATAATTTTAGAGGAAAAATTATTTTGATATTGAAAAGTACTTCTTTTTTCTTTGAAAATATAAATTCAATGCTCTATTCAGCTGTTTTCTTGCCACAAGCTTTACTATCCTAGATAATGGGGAATGTTACTATGAAGATAAATTCTGCTACTGCACATTTCTTTATTTCTCTCTCTCTTTCTCTTTCTCCGGACAAAAGTACAGAGGATGAGTTAAGTATACTCCTCAGTATATATTCTTCATTGGTCCAATCAAAACCTTTTCCATGTTATTTGTTTGTACACTTATTTATTTATTCTCTTTTATCCTCATTAATAATTCCTAGTGTCACCCATAAGCAACTACTGGTTAAAGTATATCTTTGAGATGAATGTGTTCAGCTATCTTTTAATTTTGTATATGGTGTTTAGAAATCCTTAATTTTGAATTAATCAATTTTATCAATTTGTTGCCTTATCGTTTACACTTTTGAGGTTGTATTTAAGACGACCTTCCCTACTCCTAGGTCACAAAGATATTCTTATTTTTATTGGGGTAACATCGGTTTATAACACTATACAAATTTCAGGTGTACATCATTATATTTTGATTTCTGCATAGACTTCATCATGTTCACCACCAAAATTTTAGTTGCCACAAAGACATTCTATAAGATATTTTTCTATTAAATACACAGTTAACTTTGATATTAAGAACTTTAATAGATGCACCATTACTAATCAGGTGTTAAACACGGATTTAGTTTCATTTATTTCAGCTTAGGGATCCAGTTTTCCCCAAACTATCTATTAAAAATCCATTCTTTCTCCATTGATTTATAGGGTTCCCTTTATCTTATATTAAGTTTACACACATCACATCATATCACATTAGTCTGCTTCTGAGTGCTTAATTCTTCTCCACTGGTCAATAACGCACGAAAGGTTTTTTCATTACTAAGGTTTTTAAATCTGTATTGATATCATGTAAGGCATGTTTTCCTTCCTTGGTATTAATTTTTAAGATTTAGATGTAAATCTTTATTCCTCCATATAAATTTTGTCTTAAGTTTATCATGTTCCTCAAAAAACTCCAACTAAAATTTTGAAGTGTATTTCCTTGAATTTATAGATCAATTTGTATATTTTGTGATCATTATAATATCAAGTCATCCCATCCAAGACCATGAAATAGCTCTTTTTTGAAATTTAGATCATTTTCTATGTTCTTTATTGTTGATCTGAAGTTTTTGTCAGAGAGGTCCTTTATATTCTTGTTTAATTCCTAGATACTTTACTTTTTTTGTTGCTATTGTAAATAATATTTTTAAAAATTATATTATTTAGTTACTCTTTTCTGGTATAAAAATGCTATATATTTTGTAGGTTGCTCTTAAAATTGGCAACCTTTTTTTCATTCCCCCATTGGATCTAATAATTCCTTATTAATTCTGTGTTCTTTCCATATTCATTTCCATAATGTGCAAGCACTGCTTTTCTTGGGAGATGATATGCTTATCACTCATCAACCTTTCTCATTCCTAGACCAGAACATTATGTTTGTAGCAATTTTATTTATTAATTCCTCAAATGCATTTTTGAGCTTTTTTGGCTCTAGAAAGTATGAAGAATATGAAATGGTGAGCATGACCAACATTATTGCTGCCCTAATGGAGCAAACAGCCCAGTTGGGGAGTTAGACAATCAGGCAAGCAATTACATTAAAGCAGGTTTACTGTCATCAAAGAAGTAAGAGTGCTATGGGTGCATATTGCAAGGACAAGTAACCTGGCTTAAGTAATCCGGGAAGGATTTTTGAAGGAATTTATTTCAGCTAATATGTGAAGGATGCATAATTATTTTCCAGCCATAGATGGAGGGAAAGAGTATTCCATGGAATATAAATTTCCTGGGGCAATATAATTTCCATGGGATTAACACTAGCTGAAATAATTTTATTATGGCAATAGAGCAGGCTGTGAAAGAATATTTGCACAAGATGAAACTGATGTGTTAGGAAGGAGCCAGTTCATAAACGTTTAGCAAAGATTTTTATGTTGAGGACAATGGAGAACTATTGAAATGTTTCAGGCAAAGAATTGACATGATTAGATTTATAATTTAATATTGGAATTATTCCCATTTAGAGGTAAAGTACATAATGTGGGCCTGTGGCACTCCCCTATCTGAAACAATTTCTCAATTGAGTGTCAGGATATTGGTGCTTTGCCTAGGCTCATATGATAGAATGATTAAACAATAAAGAAATGTTATTATATCATAAAACAAGATGAATGGATACAGAGTGTTTCCAGGTTTAGTTAATTCAGTAGCTTATCTCCTTCAGTGTTCTATGTTAGCTTCTCTACAATTTTTTTTCTAAATTTACAAGATGGGTGAAGCTTACACAATATTGTCCAAAGGCAGAGAGTTTCTCCTCAATAAATGTCTTTTATTTCAGGGAAGAAAATAATTTGAGAAGCTTCCTTGGAGACAGTGCCTTGTATCTCATTGGCTAGTGTTGGATCACATGGCCATTCACAAAATGACCAATCATGGAATGACCATGATTATCTTGGACTAATGAGACTTCAATCCCTGGAGGTGGGGAGGGAGGGAGGTCATCATTTCTGAGCACAAAAATCAGAACTCTATCAGCAATAAAGAAAGAAGTGAGGAGGGATTTGGGGTAGGCAACCAACAGTGTCTGCTGTGCTATACCATGGCCAAAAAGACCTTGTATAGTCTGGCCCATGCCTATTCTTCTGTTCTCATCTTCTCCACTCACTCATCTATAGTGGTATTCACCTTGGTCTACTTTAGAGACTTTGTACTTGGTCCTTTCTTTGCTTAGGATGTGGAGGAAAAGGGCTGTGGGTAAGTAACCAACACTGTCTTCCAAAAGACATTTTCATAACCTTTATTTTACCACTCAAACAAGTTAACTGAATAGGAATGGGAAAATCAAGGTGGGGGCTGCTCTATCTTGCCTTTCCTAAAGATCCTCACTCTTATAATCTTGCTCACATTCTCTCTCATTCTCACCTAATATCTTATATTGATAGTGTTTTTTGTATCTCAATGCCTTCTCATTTAGTACCTCAGTCAATTCTTACAAAAGATCCATAAGGTAGGCAGAATAGCTCAGAGAGGTCGAGTGACCTGGTCAGAGTCGTCCAAATGACTCTTGGATCAAAAATCACATCACACAACTGTGACTTCTTAGGTGTTGGTCTATAAATTCTTTCAATTTATCATTCACTATTTACTGTGATTATACTTTCATTTGAGAAACATTGTACTAGATAATAACAGGGTATGATTTGGAGAAAAGAGTTGACAGAAACTGTAGAAAGAGAATGAATTAAGTTGAGAGGGAAATATAAGCCAAACGATGCCCAATTCTCAGTACTCTGGCAGTAGAAAATCTGAGCCCACAGTCCAGTTTAGACAGCAATTTGCATAAACCTCAGCAGGAGATTCCAGAATGGCTTTGCACCTGCTCCAGAATATTGGCAAATGGAGTCTTTTCGAAACAAGCAAACCAGGGCACACTGGAACTAGGCTTCAGAGGATCACTCCTGTCTAGCTAGTTTGCAGGATAATGGCAGTAAGCCCAGATGGTCTGCATACTGTGTTGCCTATATTGTACCAGATGACTGTGGACTCTGACATTCAAATACCCATTACAACATCCATTTTCATTGTAAATTCTCCCACTAAAAAGCAAAAAGCAAACAAAAACAAAGCAATCCCCCTTCTAACTAAAATCAGATGTTAAAATGACCATTATCTTTTATCATGAATTATGGACTTTTGTTTACCTGATTATTACTTGAGGTATCACAATATGCCTACAGGATAAGACCTGAGAATTCATTTTAATTCAAACATGCCATCCGAAAAAAATGAATTTCCTTTGTTTAAATGTGTATGCTTAAATGTTTATGTCTAAATGTTTGTGCAGCTGTTTTTTATTTAACACTTTCTACGTAGAAATGATTTTTTCTGTTTTATTTTTTTCATCTAAATGAAAGCATGTCCAATAAGACATTTATAGGGCTATAAGTGAACCTAATCAGAAAAATGCAGTCCATCATATGAGTCTTATGTTCAGCTTCTTGTGTGCTTACCAATGTACTACTCAGTGCCTCCCTCAAACCTCACGCCCAAACCCTACTTCCATCTCCACACTTATTGTCTACATTATATTCGTGTCAAAATATAGCTCACTACTTTCCTTTACCATTCGAACAAATGCTTTGAATTCTTTATTTTGTTATTTCAGAGAATTCTTTTTTTCTAAAATTCAATTATTTGTAGACCACTATTTTAAGGAGTGGAGTGTTTAAAATGGAAATATTCAATGGAACAGAATAGAGTCTGTAAATAGACCTGTGGTTGGGTTTGATCTTGGGCAAGCTATTCAATTGCCCTAAGTTCCAGTTTACTCATCAGTAAAGTGAAGATATAATCTCTCTCTAAAAGGTCTTAATGATTGAATACTTATGAAGCATAAGGGAACACTTCCAAACTTCCCATATGAGGCCAGCATTACCCTGATATTAAAACCAAACAAGGACACTATAAGAAAAGGAAATTACAGGCTGATATCCCTGAAGAACATAGGTGCAAAATCCTAAACAACATATTAGCAAACTGAATTCAACAGTACATTAGAAGGATCATACACCATGATCACGTGGGGTTATTCCAGGGATGCAGGGATGGTTCAACATCCACAAATCAATCAATGTGATACACCACATTAACAAAATGAGGAATAAAAACCACATGATCATACTAATAGATGCAGAAAAAGTGTTTGACAAAATTCAACATCCATTCATGACAAAAACTCTTGTAGCATTATTTGATAGAGGAAAAGGAAAAACTGTATTTACTTAAATGTGTAGTAAAAGGAAAGTAGGTAAATCAAATATGGTTTAGCATACATGTGCTGGTTAAAACAGAAAACAATAGATCTTTATAACTGACATGAATTAACTATAAAAATGCATATTTTTAACTAGCAAATTAGAGCACAATATGTATAATCTAACAAAGGAAAGCCCTTGAATCCATCTGTAATACCGCTGCTCCCGCCTTAGTCAAATTTACCATCTTCTCGCACCTGTGCTATCGCACAGCCTCCGAACAGTTCTCCCTCCCTTCAGTCTTGCCCTCTTTCGTTACGTTGTCAACAGGTAAGGAATGTTTGAAACATGGAAAATTATATCAGTCACCCCCACTTAAAAACTTTCCATGGATTCTCTCTGCTCTTCGTGAAAAAAAGAAAAAGCAAGCCTTCTTTTACCACTGCCTTAAAAACTCTGCGTGATCTGATTCTTGCTTCCCTCTGAAGCCTCCTCTCATAGCACACTTTCCTGCAGTCTAGAGTCTCCCACTCTAATCCTGAGTCAGCACACGTCTTTTCTAACTTTTGTATTTGGTTTCCTTCTGCCTAGAATACACTGTTCCTAATGCCTAAGATGCCTGGCTCATTCTCATCACTGAAGTCTCAGCTTACGGTTTACCTCTTCAGAGAGGGTATTTTGGACACAATACAAGCCAATGATGACCATGCTCCTCTCAGATCTCCTACTGCAGGGTACGAAATTGACCGGTTCCTCTCTCTGTCCCCCTACTCTGAAATCATCACCACTTGGCATCAAGGCCACACTTCACATGTGCTGCTCCCAGCCAATGCCTGGGTGTAACAGGGATGCTAAGTAAGCCTCTTTCTCAGGAGATACAGGACTCCTCTGACAGGCAACTTTGGCTTGAGGACTCCCCATCAGTCAAAACTTTAGCAGAGGGGCTGGCCTGGTGGCACAGCGGTTAAGTGCGCACCTTCCACTCTGGCGGCCCGGGGTTCGTAGGCCCAGATCCCGGGTGGGGACATGGCACTGCTTGGCAAGCCATACTGTGACAGGCGTCCCACGTATAAAGTAGAGGAAGATGGGCAAGGATGTTAGCTCAGGGCCAGTCTTCCTCAGAAAAAGAGGAAGATTGGCAGCAGTTAGCTCAGGGCTAATCTTCCTAAAAAAAACAACATAATTTTAGTAGAACTTCAATTCTATGACTTTCTCTTCTTCACAGAAGTTAGAGGTGCATTGTCATCACCATCAGATGTTTCAGCCTCCTCTGACTCACTCTACATTTTTTCTCACAAGTGTTTTCCCCAATAAACCTCTTGTTCTTCTCAACTCATCTTGGTGTCTGTTTCTCAGAGGAATAGGACTAACACACCATATCTAAAGTGGCCTCCTCCATTCAGTTTCTCATTCACTTGTTTATTTTCTTCAGAGTACTGGCCTAGCCTGAAATTATTGATTACTTGCGTACTCATCCATTGCTGTCCTCCCCATTCCACTGTGAGCTCCATGAAGACCTCATATTTCTTACTTATACTGTGTCCCCAGCGTAGTGTGTGGCACTAATTAAGTATTCAATAGATAACCGTTAAATCAATCTATTAATGAATTGCTGAGTGAACAACAACAGGACATAGACCAAGGTTTTAATAGTTGTTACTTATAGTGAGGAGGGTAGGATTAGGGGACAGTATTGAAGAAGGAATTTCAAATTTTCCTCTGTATTCTTCAAATTTTTAGCAAATGTACATTTTTGTTACTTAATTAGTAAATTTGAAGACATTAAAATAAAATAAGTAAAAATGAAAATATTAACTCATATCCATGTAAGAAAAAAACAATTCAAATTGAATTCCAAATATAAATCAAAATAATCTATTTTTTCATTCAACTTTCTGATAGTTAATCCTATTTTGATGAGATTTTAAAACCTATTATCTACAAACATCTACAAAATCCCTTTATTTAATGAATATAAAATAATCTGCATGCTTGCTTTGTAAACCCATAATCTAAAGAGAGAATGGGTAATGAAGAGAATGTGAAAGAAGGAAATGTTTCCAGGGTCACTCTGTGACAAGATACAAAAGAATGCCTAGCCTAATCCTCATTTGTGGTCCTATGACGATTGGAAAAATCTCCCCAAAAGAATTAATATGTAATAGAGTTTAAGAAAGGCACGTTGTCAGGTGAGCACAAGGATATTATTCTAAACATATGAGGCCACAGAGAATTAACTGACATTATACAACTTCAGCAAAAGAACATGGTAGATAGAAAAAGGGTTTCTATCTAACCAAGTTAATGCTATTGAATGCCTACTATGTGTGAGGTGTTGACTTAAAAAATTCGGATAATAAGAGAAGAAAGTCAAAACTCTTTAACTCATAGAGTATAGTTTAATGGAGAAGTCTGGTACCAATGAAAATGCATAAATATCTCGTAAGTGCAACAGAGTGTAATAAATGTACCAAGGGTAGTGATGGTAGAAAGGAAAAGTCCTACTTGATTCTTTGTAAAGGGATGTTGGAGAGCAAAGTGATGGGAGCTGAAGTTAGAGAAAGAGGCCGAGGCAAGGTTTGGAGGGGCTTTGGATACCATGCTGAGTGATTCGGACTTTTTCTCAAGGTCCATTGGTCTCCTAATTTTTGATTGTTCATCCCAAATCAGTTTAAAAATAACTGAACATGGACATCCCATGAATGTACATTTTTGCACATTTATGAATGAATAACTTAATGAATGTGTTATGTACATTATAAAGCATATAAAAATAAAATTGAAAAAGATGAGGTAAAAGTATTATAACAAGAAGTTACAATATTTTCCCCCAAATAGCATAAATAGTCTCAGTCATCACTTTGGATAATGGGTGTTAAGAAGGCCCACCCGGTGGCATAGTGGTTAAGTTTACAAACTCCACTTTGGCAGCCCGGGGTTGGTGGGTTCAGATCCCCGGCACTGACATTACACATCACTCATCACACCATGCTGTTGCAGTGTCCCACACGCAAAATAGAGGAAAATTGCTGTAGCCGTTAGCTCAGTGACTATCTTCCTCAAGCAAGAAAGAGGAAGATTGGCAAAAAAAAACAAAAAAAAAGAGTAAAATGATCAGGTTTGTGTTTAATAAAGATTACTGATGGCAGTGTGTAGAATAGATTTTAAGTACTAATAGAGGAACTTGAGGACCAGTTTTGAGCCTATTGCACTTGTGATAATAACATGATTATTAGGGAAAAAACATTTTGGGTAGATTTCAGAGATATTTACAAGTAGAATAGATATGAGTATTTGACTGGTTGGATATAGATGGAGATGGTCAGTGCAAAGATGAATTCAAGAAGCTATCTAATAGTTTAGGATATATCCGCAATTCCTTATTTTGATATTTGCTGCCATTAACCAAAACAAGGAAAACAAAAAGAGAGCAAAGTTGAAAGTGCAGTAGGGATAGATTTAATTTCGGATTTGTGAGTTTGAAGTGCAGGTGTCATATACAGGTGAAAATGCATCACAGGCAGTTGGGTTTGCAGAAATAAGCTCAAAGCAAAGATGTGGACAAAAGATCTACTCTGGGGGAACGACAGTTGACATCATGGGAATAAAATATCACAGGCTTTCTACCACATTCTCCAAAATTGCTTCTGTCACCATTCATGGCTAATTTCAAAATCTATATCAGACCAGTTATTCTTAATGCTGTACTTACATTATAATTAGTCAGGGAGCCCTTTTTTTTTTTGGTGAGGAAGATTGGCCCTGAGCTAACATCTGTTGCCATTCTTCCTCTTTTTGTTTGAGGAAAATTGTCCTTGAGCTAACATGCTGACAATCTTCCTCTATTTTATATGTGGGATGGCGCCACAGCATGGCTTGATGAGCAGTGTATAGGTCTGCCCCTGGGATATGAACCTGCGAACCCCAGGCCAACAAAGCAGAGCTTGAACTTAACCAGTATGCCAGCGAGCTGGCCCCTAGGGAGCCTTTTTAAAAGCACTACTATAGAACAATCAATTCAGAATCTCTATGGATGAAAATTGGACATTATTACTTCTTTTTAATAACCTCAGCAAGATTTTGCAGTTTTTAGTGTGGACGTCTTACACAACTTTTATTAGTTTTATTCCTAGATATTTGCATTTTTATGCTATTGTACATATGCTTTACATGTTATTTTCCAGTTTTTTGTTGCTATTATGTAAAAATATAATTGGTTTTGTATTAGTTCTAGTTCTGGTTGTGTTGCTTTTCTTATGGATTCCTCAGGATTTACACATAACTTCATTATTTTGCTAAGCAGCACTTGTTCATATGCATTATCCCTGCTATATATTGCTAGATTTGATTTGTTAATATTTTATTAACGATTTTACATCTTTGTACATAAGGGATATTGGTCTATTACATATCCTTACACATCTATTACATACAAGGGATATTGTATAATTTTCTTTACTTGTTATGTGCTCACCGGGTTTTATAATACATGTTATGTTGGTCTCATAAAATCAGTTACAGATTCCCCTCCTCTTTTATTTTCTGAGAGATTTTTCATAAAATTCATTTAAATTTCTCCTTAAGTATTTGATGGAAGTAAACAGTGAAGCTTTCTGGATCAAAAGTTTTCTTTGTGGAATTTTAAAATTTTTTTAATTCAATTTCTTTAGTGGATATAAGGCTATTGTAACATGCATTTTTTATTCTGTTCAGTTTTGTTACATACTACTCCTCAAGAAAACTGTCAATTTCTTGGAATTTGTTGAATTATTGGCAAACAGTACTTGGCTCCATTTCCAATATATTCAGCCCATAAGGAAACAACAAGCCCAAATGGATTTAAAAAAATGTATTACTCACCCATGGATGTGATGTGGAGTGAGCCCAGGTGAACACTGCACACGCAGACTTCATAGAAACACGAGTGATTTGTGAAGCATTATCTCCCAATATTTCCTTCTTCATTATTGTTATTGTTTAGTTGTTTTTCTTATTGCTTTTCTTCTACATTCTTGCTGGTTGTTTATAAATCTTAAAAATCTTTTCAAGGCACTGTTGTTCATTTTCTGTTTTGTTTCTCATTGCTCTTATTTTTATCATTGCTTTGAGTTTGAGTCCTGGTTCTTTTCTCCCTTGGATTTTTAAAGTGGAAGCATACACTACTACTTTGAAACCATCCTTACGTTCCAATATAAGCATTTAAAGATTATATTGTAATATAAGAATAACATTCTCTCATTACTGCTTTAGCTGCATCCCACAAATTTTAATAAATTCTGTTTTTGTTATTATTTCATTATTATTCAGTACTAAGTAGTTCCTAATTCCTTTGGAATTTCATATTTGACCCTTCAATTATTTAGAAAGGTATTGCTCAAATTGTAAATGTTTAGTGATTTCCCTGATAGCTTATTTTAAATTATTTCTAATGTAATTATGTTGTGGCCAGAGAATAATCTTCGCTAATAAAGATCATTTGCCATTCATTGAGGCATGTTTTATTGCCTAACATAAGATCTATCCAGCTGAACGTTTCATGTTCACTAACAAGAAATATATGATTCTGCAGCTATTGAGCATATGTCGTGTTGTATAAATGTCATTTATCTATTCCCATTCCTTCAAGCTATATTTTTATATATTGTCTTTGATATGTGTTATATACCCCACAATAAATTATTCTTGAATTTCAATGTTAGTAGTCTCATAAGTAATTCACAAATATATACATATATTCTTGCATATGCAAGTTGGTTTCTTGGGAAGCAGACTCTTGGATGGAGATTCTCATACAGAAATTTTATTGGGGATATTCTCTGGATTAATAACTGCTGAGGAGAAGGAAGCAGAGCTTGCCAGCATAGTTAGGATGTGAAACAGCCTCGACAAAGGCCTTAGCCTATCCCATGGGGAGGTGTGAGACTGGGATAAACCATCCAATTTGTCCTAAGATGCGGGTAGGGACCCAAGACTTTATACTCCCATGTTGACACCAGTGACTGGATACAGGTTATCCCCAGAAAGAAGCTGTGACCTTGGAGAGAGTTACCTATCTCCAATACGGGCAATTTCTGGGGGCTGGCCCCGTGGCCGAGTGGTTAAGTTCGCGCACTCCGCTGCAGGCGGCCCAGTGTTTCGTCGGTTCGAATCCTGGGCGCGGACATGGCGCTGCTCGTCGGACCACGCTGAGGCAGCGTCCCACATGCCACAACTAGAGGAACCCACAACGAAGAATACACAACTATGTACCGGGGGGCTTTGGGGAGAAAAAGGAAAAAATAAAACCTTAAAAAAAAAATAAGGGCAATTTCTGAAGGAGGCTAAAAGCTGAGGGCTATCAATCAAGAGCACTCTTAGTAACTTGAAGAATAAGTCCTTTAGCTCTGAACCTGAAGAAGAGCTTGATAATACATCACATAGTCCACCACAGATACATAGATGATGACAGATAAATAAATTTTATATATGCACTTTGTTAATAGTTTGATAATGATGTGCCTAGGTGTGATTTTCTTTTAATTTAACCTACTTGGAATTCACTGATATTCTGGGATCTCTGGGGTCTTTTCTCAATCATTAAAAATTCTTAGTCATTTTCTCTTCAAATATGTTTTTCTGCTGCATCCTTACTCTTTTTTCCTTGTCTGACTCCCATTACATATGTTAGACCATTTGGTGTTGTCTGCATCTCTCAAATATTCTGTCAGTTTTTTTTTTCTCTCTGTGTTTCAGTTTGGATAATCCCTATTGACTTTTTTCAAATTCACTGACCTTTCATTCTGCCATGTTTGTTCTGCTCTTAAGCCCACTGAATGAATTTTCAGTTCTAATGCTTTATTTTTCATTTTTAGAATTTTCACTTAATTATTTGATAGTTTGCATTTTTTTGCCTACATTCCACATATCTTCAAACATGCAGGTTACCTTTTCCTCTAGACACTTTCACATATTTATCATAGTTACTTTAAAATGTTTCTCTGCTAATTCCAGAATCTGAGTAGCTATGTATTGTCTGTTATTGATTGTTTTTTCTCTTGATTATGGGTCATGTGTTCCTACTTTACATTTTTCATGTTATTTTTATTGTATGCTAAGTATCATGTTATATTAATCCGGAGAAAAGGGTACGCTCTTCCTTTGTGAGGCAATAAGGTGGTAGTCTGGAGCCACCTAAGCCGTGATTGAGCTGGATCTGAGATGTTTGGCACCTTTAATTAAATTTAGTTCTCCACAAAATTCAAATATTTTGAGGACTTTCATGACTTTATCTTCAGTATTACTTGGGTGTTTTTCTTTAAGCCCAGCTTCCTGCTTTCTGAAATGTGGGTATACATATCCCATTTTTTAAGCTCATTTAGTAGCTTTTCATGTCAATCAAGAGTTCTGTTTAATCTTCTTAACTACCCTCGTCCTCTGTGCCTTGGAGGACCTTTCCATTCTGCTTCTCTGACACCAGCTTTCAGCAGGCCACTATGGCTGCACCCGGGGAAACCTGCATTTGCCTTGACTGGGGTCTCTCTCAGTCCTCTTACCTTGTCTCTAGCCCTCAGCATGCTGCACCCATGCATTCAAAGAAGGCCTCATGGAAACCTTGGCAGGTAAGTGAAAACTAGTTTTGTGATTGCAGCTCCTCTGGATTCTTATCTCTTACTCACACTCAGCTGGCCATTAAACATTTGTTAATATTGACTGGTATCTCTTTATACCATCTGTAGTGAGTTCACTCCTCTTCCTATAGTGTCCCCCAGGTTAGAAGCATTGTAGCCATACAGCTCTTCTATCCTAGGGAAGCGTTACCCTTTTCCAGAAGTTAGTGCTTTAATTCATCCGTTAACTGTCTGTGTGATCTATCTATCTATCTATCTATCTATCTATCTATCTATCTATCTAGAAAAAGAGAAACAGACACAGAGACACAGAGAGAGGGAGAGAGAGCTTATTCAGCTTTTTCTCATTGCTGGGATAGGAGTGATGGTCTTTCGTGAATTTCTACATCAAAACTGGATGTAGAAGTCAGGTTATTATTTATCATTAAATATGTTCTCACAGTATGTATTTTTGTTATCAATACCTTAACTTAATATTACATTAAAAATTCTCAATCACATTTATACTATGCATTTAGATTTAACTTTTTCTAAGATACATTGTTTACCACAATTTTTCTTTTCTTTGGTTTTTCATTCAAGCATTATATGTTCAGAATACTTTCATGTCTGATATAGGCTTTTATTTGTTTCTGACAAATGAATGATACCTCGGTTGGTATAGTAAGCTTAAATTTTACTCCTTTTTCAAAATAGTCTTTGATATTTTCCGTCTGCATTCTAACTCCTTGCTACTCTCAAGTTGGTCTGTGGACCAATAGCTTTGTCATCATCTGAAACTTTGATAAATTTGCAGACTTTATAAACCCATCCCAAACCTACTGAATTAAAATCTGATTTTTAAAAAGATCCATGGGCCATTTCTATGCACATTAAAATTTCAGAAGCACTGCTCTAGATTTCCCCTTTTGTGATGAGAAGCCTCATGCTAGTCTGATTCTTTCCCTTTGTAAGTAAGCTGATCTTCCTGAGTGAAAGCTTTTTATATTCTTTTTCTTTACTTTGAAATTAAGGAATTTCATCAGGAGTTTGTCCAGGTGTGAGTCTGTTTTCATCCATCCTGCTTAATAGCCTTTTCAATCTGCAAACTCAAGTATTTCTGTATAAAAATATATTTTATTATTGATACTCTTCCATCTATTCATTTTTCTGTTGCATAAAACAATATAGTGCAGTGGTTAGTACATAAACTACTTCTGTTCAAATCCTAGCTTTCCCACCTAGAGACTTTGTGACTCTGGGAATATTGCTTAACTTCTCTTTGCTTCATTTTCCTTATCGATAAAATAAAGATGATAATAATAATAGCACCTGCTTCACATGGTGTTTTGTTTTATGTTTTGAGGTTTAAATTAGTTAATACATATAAATCACTTGGGAACAGTGACTGGCAAATTTCAAGTGCTCAGTAAATTTTAGCTAGCTCTCTAGACTTGTTACTATTTGCAAATCAAGACTCCTGGATTTTTCTTCAAAATCTCTTATCTTTTCTCTGTATATTCCCATCTCTTTATATTTTTGCTCAACATAATATTTTTCCACTTATCTTCCAGGTGACTAAATAATGTTTTGGCAGTGATTGTTTAGTGAATTTCAAAAATCAAGAATCAGGTTTTTTAAATAGTTCCAGACAGTCTCTTTTATATACTTCCAACTATGCTTTCATTAGGAAGTCTCCTTCTCCTTTCTCCCCCACTTTCTTCTTCTATCTTTTATCACCTCCTTGAACTCTATTTCAATGAAATACAATCGTTCTAGATATTTAGACTGATTTTGTCTTTCACGTCGCTCAGTCATTTTAACTAAGTTTTAATTTTTTTATGTCTCCTCATGATTTGAGGCTTCCATGGAATCATACGTATCACGTTATTATAATTTTTGACACACAGTAAACCAGCCAGGAATGACTGGCCTTAAAGTGTTTGCTGATTTCACACCTCTGTTAAGAAGCGTGGAGAGTGCTTCTTTGCTCTCAAGTTCCTCCATTTCTGTCCATACTGCAGGGACTAGAAACAGGCCAGGTCACTGTTGCATCAAACTCTTAGGACCACTGACGTCAGCAGAATCTGGCAAGCATCATGGGGACCATATGAAGCAAGGCAGCAGGTGTTTTTCTTTCTGATGGATTTCTGCCAGATGGGCTCCCTCAGATGACAATGAAATCTAGTCTTCTCTTTTATCAATAAGTTGTAAATCTTTGACTCTCCTGCTGGTCCCTTGGCTCTTGCACGATGTTAAGGAGAATGAAGTTTCATTCTTGAAGAATGAAGGTCTCTTCCCCAAGAGATTTCGAAAGTCGCAGAAGCATTTTCTAGACTATGTCAGGATGTCTTCCCTTATTGTTGCATTACTACAGAGAATGAATTGGGAGATCTCAAGCCACTGTGTTCTCAGAATCCACCTTTCAAGATACACACACACACTTTGTACTTTATGTACTTCTATATGTTAAAAGTATATATTTTCAAAAGTAATACGTATTATTCAAAATGTAAAGCATATATTTTTTTAAATGAGTGAAATGTTATGTGGGAACATGATGATGACTACCAGCAACTACTCTTTTATAAGTACTGCTGATAAGAAAAGGAAAGAAATAGGGGAAAGGAGAAAAAATAGGTTCATGGGATGTTTTGCCTGGTTGTTTATATTTGTTTTTAAAGACGGAATAGCCTTGAGCATGTTTACATACTAAGGTGCAGGGTCTGTGAACAGAAAGATGTTGAAGATACAGAAGAGAGATGAGATGATAATATAGTCCTTTCTCAACTAACTAGGATGCTTGAGTTATAGACATAGTTTAACAATTGGCTGTTGGATATTCTCTTCTGCTTCATCTTTTTTGGTTGGAAATCCTCTTTAAATTCCCAAATCCACCCTCATGCCCTAGTAAATATATTCTAGTGAAGAAGTTTCCAACATATTTGGATCATAATAGGTATGTGAAAAATGAGATTTGTGTTCAAATAAATATTTTAAACAAATTTTATAAGGCTTTTCTTTTCAGTAGAACTTCTTTAATATGTTATATGAAAAACTACTCAGTTTTTCCTGAAGTGATTTGATCATGGAGTTCCAACCTCTGCCAAACCTGAGATCATCTAAGGAGGATACTACCATGTAACACACATTGGAAAACAGTGTTCAAATCATTAGGCTCTTGTCAGTTTTTGTATCAATTGGTTATTATTGTGGAATAAGAAAATCTCAGTGGTATATAATAATAAACATTTATTTCGCATTTGCATATCAGCTAATCTCAGCTGGCTCAGTGGTGGTAATAGGGTAAATCCTTTTCCATGTGTCTTTCATCTTACCCCGGGACAAGTGGCCCAATTGGAGCATGGTTTTCCCATGGCAATGACATAAGCAAAAGAGGCCCTAACAAATTTTGTGAGCACAATTCAAGCAGGCATTTTGTATTATATTTACTCACATCCCCTTGACCAAAAAAAATCATATGACCAAGTCCAAAGTTAAGGGACTGGAAAATATATGCCCTTTTTGGAGGAGCTGCAAAGTTACATGGAAGAGAGTGAGACTACAGGTTGTGAGGAAGAACTGGGACTAGTAATTTAATCTAACACAGTTCTCAAGATTAGCATTTTGAGTGACCCTGCACGTAAGAGTCAGGACACCTGAGCGCAGTGTTTCTCGATGGAGGTTCTACGGAAATTTTACATGCGGCAATCCTTCCTAGCTGTTGTCAGATTTTAGCATTGCTGGCTTTCAGCTACTAAATGTCAGTAAGCATCCCAACAAACTTTTCCAAATATTTCCTAGGTAATCAATAACATCTGTAGTTGAGAAACACTCTTGGATTCTACTATTTACTAATTGTGTTACTTTGGGCACATAATTCATCATCTCACTTTTCTCAGCCATAAATAAGTTAGAATTAACAAACTGTAAGTTCTGTCTCAGTGTTAACATTTGATGAATTGAAATATAGAAGATAGAGGTGACTAGAATGAATGTATCTGAAAACCGAAATATATTCTCCAGGCCATCTCTTCAACCTTTAAATCATCATGAGAGCATATGGTTCCATTCTCATACTTTAAAATGACAGTAAATAGCGAAAGAATGTCAGAGGAAAGCAGTGAGAATAGTTGTTGAGGACTGAACAATATGTCACATTAATGATATTTGATCTGACTGGAGTTATTCAGTCAAGAAATAAAGAATGGGGGCCAGCCCTATGGCCTAGTGGTTAAGTTTGGTGTGCTCCACTTTGGCAGCCCAGGTTCAGTTCCCAGGCATGGACCTACACCACTTGTTGGCAGCCATGGTGTGTTGGCAACCCACATACAAAATAGAGGAAGATTGGCACAAATGTTAGCTCAGGGTGAATCTTCCTCAGCAAAAAAAAAAAAAAAAAAAGAAAAGAAAGAAAGAAAGAAAAAGAAAAAGAAAAGAAATAAAGAATGAATTTGGTTAGAAAAGAAAATTGGAACATGAGGATGAGAGCCCAACAACAGCCCAACAATCATTTGCTCATTAAACAAATCATTATTGAGTACCTGATATGTGCTTGATGTGATGTTGGAACTTCTGAAATTTATCATATAAAATAGACTTAATATGTGTTGCCCAGGGGGCAAAGCTAGAGGTATTGAGTGAAATGGCAAGTAAATGACTTTTGGCTTAACATAAGAAAGAGGGACATAATTATTAGGGAGTCTGAAAAAGAAATGCATGATTCCAGGAGTCCATGAGGTCTTCTTTATTGGAGATAGTCAGCTTTTCAGAGAGTAAGAAATGAATCTTATTCATCTCTGAATCTCTAGTAACTTAGCACTTGCTGGGCACAGGTTAGGTATTCAATAGGAGAATAAGCAAATGGATCAAACGAGTGACAGAAATAATTTATTTCTAAAGTTATCCAACTCAAAGATTCTGTCATTTTGAGAGAACACAGGACCCCACAAAGTCACAGTCTCTGTGTTTTTTTCCTCTCATAAAGTTTCCCTCATAAAGTGTGTGAAGCGGAACTATCTCTTTGAAAGAACATTAAGGACAGTATGGAGGAAAAAACAAAGCCACTTAAGTCTATGTAGAGGGGATATTAGTAGTGCTGGGCTATTTGCATGGTGATGTCTGGCTTGGGGCTGAGAGTATGCATATTATTCAGCATTCCCTTTTGCCTAACAACTATAGTACTTTTGGAAGCACTAGGATAAGTTTTCTAGATAAGTTCCCCTAAATCTCCATTTCTTTCATTACTTTAAATTAATACAGTTGATTGTTTCTTGTCATTAGTTTTATTCAGACAAATAGACAAAACAAAATAGAGGCATAATATCAGAGGAAACTAAATCAATTATGGGCTTCAGTTAGTTAGGTTTTGGTTAATCAAGATTTTATATTACTAAAAATGTAGGAAAGGATGTTCTTACCGATTAGAAGTGAACAGTTCTCAGACATAAGCAACTTAATGGGAACATATTTTGGTTTACCCACACCTCCTCAAAGAAAATCTCAAAGTTAGAATGACCGTTCTTTATACAACTTGATCATTGAAATATAATTTGTATTTCCACATTATATAAATATTAGTGCCAAAACAGACAGTGAAGTCTAAAGAATAATCTCTTGCCAAATTAACTTTCTGTTGCCATCTGAGGTTAAGGCTGAGTCAGAATTATACTGAAATTAAGAGATAAGTCCTGAGTGTCAAGTCATCTCAATTTATGCACATTTATTCAACACTTTAATGCTAGAAATGTGCTAGTGCTGTGGGAAATGAAAAAGTGGATGAAATGTATTTCTTATTTCTAGCTATGATGAAATAATAGAAACTGGATATATCCTCCTATTGAAAATAACTGGAAAATTGCACCAAATATATGAAATAACTATTTTCACACATTGGACAACAAGTAGCACAAGGAAAATAAATAAGGTGAGCCCTAGAATCACAATGACTTTCTACCTAAAGGTACCTTCCACACTACAAATCAGCAGGAGGACCTCTATCCAGAATAGGGTGGTTTCCCTGAACTGAAGTGGCAGAGATTAGGGAAGCTGAGTGGGCTGGAACATATAGGGCAGAGTTTTGAGAAGAGATAGCTAAAAGAAAAAGACCTCCAGAAGTTTACTTGATGAAAATGTCCTTCAAAAATTAAGAAAAAATCAAAATACCTAAATAAATTTAAAATGAGAGGGTTTTTCACCAGCAGACCTACACTAAAAGAAATGCTAAAAGAATTCCATCACATTAAAGGAAAATTATACTTGATAAGAAATCAAATTTAAAGGAAAGAATAATGAGAGCCAAAAAATTAATATGTGGTCAAATATAAACGACTTGCTTTTACTTTTCTCTAATATATGTAAAAAAATCTATTGACCATTTAAAGGAAATATAATAAGGTATTCTGGGCTCAGACATATATAGAAATAAAATATATGAGAGCAATAACAAAAAGGACGAAAGGGGTTAAGCAAAAATATAACATTGTAAGGTGCTTAGGCTGTCTGTATAGTTGTAAAGGGTTAATTCAAAGAAGAGATTAAGTAAAAGATATAAAATTTAATTAGTAAAGTAAGTGATAATCTACAACATATTAATGAAAATGGCAGAATGAAGACATCTGAAAATCAACAATAACACAGGCAAAAATTATGAGAAGCAACATTTTCAGGATGCTGAAAATTAACTGAAGGCTTGCAGCAATGCAGGAAGGATTTATTCTAGGAAAAAAACTGAATCTCAATAAGAACAGCGAGCTCTATGGCTTTTTAACTTGCTCAGCTCCTGTTCCCCTCCTGTGCTTTCATTGAGGTCCATAGCAGCCCTGAAAACCAACCACCCACAATGATGATGAAAACAAGCAGTCTAGCAGCCACTGGAGGGGACAGAACAGAATTGTAGCTCTTTTCAAATCCTCATTCTCAGAAAATTGTCATTATTTGACTTGTCTGGTGGTTTCCTGGAAGACCCCACTTGCAAAGGTATCTTTATTTGACCTGATCTGAAAGTACAAAAGCCTTTCCCTGGGGTATTTTACAAAAACATTTAGAGAAAGTTGTTTGAAAGCACATGTGTCTAGGGTGGTGCATATCAGTTGGGGCAAAAAAAGTGTAGCCAAAAAGCTTAAAATGAAAGCCTTGGAAATGAGTTGTCCATAGGGGTTTTGGAAAACTTGGGTATATTGCTTGGAATCTAGAAGATGATGTGAATGTATAGGGTTGTGTGCATGCCCAGAACAAGTCACATGCTCAAAAAGGACCTGAGAAGACCCTAAGCACTCATTACAATCCTAGCTACAAATTCTTGCTACAATTAGCAATCCTAGCAAGGTAATAGAGCTATATAGGAGCAAAGATTTCTATATTAATGACTTGGTACTAATTTTAAATAGATTATGTTATTAATTTTAATACTCTTCAGAAGCACTAAGAAAATAACTCTCAAAAATATATTAAAGATGAAACATCATCATCATGGCAGCATGAGAGGATCCCTTTGTTTCTCCCCTTCAATCTACAGTGAGTACAACATCCATAATCCAACAAAGGCTACACTGCCCAACACACCAAGATGCTGGGGACATCCACACATCAGTACATATGAAAATGAGTGGATTAGAGCACACAGAGGAGGCGAAATGGGGGAACAGCAGAGGCACTGCCTAGGGTCCTAGACCCCTGGCTGCTACAGCTGAGCCAGCCACCCTCAGCCCCAGAGAACCTGGTGGACAGCAGTGGAGCCATACATACAACTCCAGCCAGCCAGTGGCAATGGCACCTGCACCACAGGAAGTGGAGCAGCAGCAGAGGTGGAGCCCCTTGATTCTGAGCCCACAGCCATGGCTCAGAGCCTGGTAGCATCAGTAGAGGTGCACACACAACTCTAACCTCCCAACCACAGCAGCACCTGTAGCCACAAGTTAACCAGCTACAGCAGGGGCTGTACCCTTCAAACTTGCCTCTCTTCTCTCCCTCCCCCACCACAGCAGCAGAGCTTCTGATCTAGGTGATCCCAGACACAGCAGAGGCAGCAGCCATTCCTGTAACCCCAGTAGCAAAGCCAGTGACTGCAGTGACTTTGGTAACAGCAATGCATCAGTGACCCTCAGAAGTGCAGATGGTAATGATAAGAGTACCAGCAAACAATGCTCCAAACTGAAGTGGTGGAGGGTGGAATGTGCCAGTCTTCAAATATAGCCAGAGGGAGCTCAGGTAAGAGAAACCAGAAACTAGCTCTATAGCACCACCTACTGAAAAGCAAAAGTCCTCTAATCTCTAAACAGTTGAATAGTTGGAATCAAACGAAACAAAGCTGTACCTAAGTAAGAAAAATGTTTGCTATGACAAATGTACCAGCAGAGGAATAACTCAGCAAGCAACATGAAAAGCCATGGTATCATGGCATCCGAAAAAGAAAATAAAAATTCTCCAGAAACCAAACATAAAGTCATGGAAGAATGTGATCTAACTGACAAAGAATTCAAAATAGCTGTCATAAAGAAACTCAACGAGCTACAAGAAAACTCAGAAAGGCAGTTCAATGAGCTCAGTAATAAAATCAATGAACAGAAGGAATACTTTACCAACGAGATTGAAACTCTAAAAAAGAACCAAACAGAAAATCTGGAGCTGGAGAATTCAATAAATGAGATGAAGAATGCATTAAAAAGAACTGGAAATAGAGTAGACCATATGGAAAAGAGAAATAGTAAGCTCAAAGATAGAAACCTAGAAATGATGCAGGTAGAGAAGGAGAGAGAACTAAGATGTTTTAAATGCAGAAATTCTATGAGAATTATCTAACTCCATTAGAAAGGACAATGCAAAGATAAAGCATATCCCAGAAGAAAAAGTGAGAGAGAAGGGACCTGAGGGCTTATTTAAAAAAATAATAGCTGAGAAATCCCCAAATTCAGAGAAGGAATTGGATATACAAATCCATGAAGCTAATAGAACACTTAATAATCTCAATGCAAGATTCTTCTCCAAGACACGTGATAATAAAACTGTCAAAAGCCAATGACAAAGAAAGACTATTAAAGGCAGCAGGGAAAAAAAAACAATAACCTATAAGGCAACCCTCATTAGGCCATCAGCAGATTTCTCAGCAGAAACTCTATAGTTTAGGAGAGAGTAGAAGGATATATTCAAATTATTGAAAGAAAAAAAGTCAACTAAGAATACTCTATCCAGCAAAGTTGTCATTCAAACATGAAGGAGAAATAAAGGCTTTCCCAGACAAACAAAAGCTGAGGGATTTCCTTACCACTAGACCTGGCTTACAACAAATGTTGAAAAGAGCCCTCCTATCTGAAACAAAAAGGCAACGTTTACAAAGCTTTCAGCAAGGTGATAAAGACTGGCAAAATCATAAAATTGTAACTTTATATCAGAATAGATTAGTAAACAATTATAACATAAAGGTTAAAGGGAAAAGAAGCATTAAAAATAACTACAATCACTTCGATTTGGTAACAAACTCGCAATACAAAAAGGGAGAATTTGTGACAACAAAAACATAGAATGCAAAGAGGAAAAGGACAGAAACTGCATAGGCAAATTAATATAAGATGGTAGCAACAGAAAAAGGATTATCTTATCTATGAGACTTTTTATACAAACCTCATGGTAACCAGAAAACAAGAATTCAGAGCAGAGTCATGAAACATAAAAAAAGAGGAAACTGAGGGGCCGGCTCCGTGGCCGAGTGGTTAAGTTCGCGCGCTCTGCTGTGGCGGCCCAGGGTTCGGATCCTGGGTGCGGACATGGCACTGCTCGTCAGGCCACGTTGAGGCAGCGTCCCACATCCCACAACTAGAAGGATATGCAACTAAGATATACAACCATGTACAGGGGGGTGGGTTGGGGAGAGAAAGCAGAAAAAAAAAAAAGATTGGCAACAGTTGTTAGCCTAGGTGCCAATCTTTGGACAAAAAAAAGAAAAAAGAAGATTGGCAACAGTTGTGAGCCCAGGTGCCAATCTTTAAAAAAAAAAAATAAGAGGAAACTGAGAGAAACATCACCAAAAACCACCAAACTGAAATCGTAGACAGAAACACAAGTAAAAAATAATAGAAATATAGAGCAACCAGAAAACAAAAGTTAAAATGGCAGTATTAAGTCCTCATATATCAATAATCTCCCTAAATGTAAATAGATTGAATTCACCATTCAAAAGACACAGAGTGGCTGGATGCATTAAAAAACAAGACTCAACAATATGCTGCCTCCAGGAGACTCATCACAGCTCTAAAGACAAACACAGGCTCAAAGTGAAGAGATGGAAGATGCTACTCCAAGCACATGGCAACTAAAAGAAACTGGGTGTACCTGTACTTATATCAGACAAATGGACTTCAAGCCAAGAAAGATAACGAGAGACAAAGATGAGCATTATATGATAATAAAAGAGACAATCCATCAAGGAGACATAACATTTATTAATATATATGCACCTAACATAGGACGTCCAAAATATGTAAAGCAACTATTAACAGACCTAAAGGGAGAAATTGACAGCAACACAATAATAGTAGGGCACTTTAATACCCCATTTACATCAGTCGATAGATCATTTAGACAGAAAGTCAACAAGGAGACATTGGCCTTAAAAGAAACATTAGACTAGATGGATTTAACAGATATATACAGAACATTCCATACAAAAGCAGCAGAATATACATTCTTCTCAAGGGCACATGGAACATTCTCAAAGATAGACCATATGTTGGGAAATAAAACAAGTCTCAATAAATTTAAAAAGATTCAAATCATTTCAAGCATCTTTTCTGACCACAATAATATGAAACAAGAAATCAACTACAAGAAGAAAGCTGGAAAATTCACAAATATGTGGAGAGTGATTAACATGCTACTGAACAACTATTGGATCAATGAAGATATCAAAGGAAATCAAAAAATACATAGAGACAAATGAAATTGAAAACATGACATACCAAAATCTGTGGGATGCAGCAAAAGTAGTACTTAGCGGGAAGTTTATTGCAATAGAGGCCTACATTAAGAAAGAAGAAAAATCTAAAATAAACAATCTAACATTACACCCAAAGGAACTTGAAAAGGAAGAACAAACAAAGCCCAAAGTCAGTAGAAGGAAGGAAATAATAAAAAGCAGAGCAGAAATAAAAGACTAAAAGGACAATAGAAAAGATCAATGAAATTAAGAGCTTATTCTTTGAAAAGATAAACAAAATTAACAAACTTTTAGCTAGACTCACTAAGAAAAAAAGAGAAGAGCTCAAATAAAATCAGAAACAAAAAGGAGAAATTATAATGGATATCACAGAAATACAAAGGATTATCAGAGAATTCTATGAAAAGCTATACACCAACAAATTGGGTAACCTAGAAGAAATGGACAAATGCGTAGAATCATACAATGTCCCAAAACGGAATCAAGAATAAATAGAGAATCTGAATAGACTGATAACTAGTAAGGAGATTGAAATAGTAAACAAAAACTTCCCAAAACACAAAAGTCCAGGATGAGATGGCTTCTCTGGTGAATTCTACTAAGGATTCACGGATTTAATACCTTTCCTTCTCAAAATCTTCCAAAAGAATTGAAGAGGAAGAGACACTTCCTAACTCTTTTTTTGAGGCCAGCATTACGTAATATATTATTAACTTAAAACCAAAATGAGTTGAAGCAAAGGTATATTAATAATAAAAATGGAAATCAGCAAGTAATAAATAATAAAGAAAACTAACAAAGCAAAATATTGGTTCCTTGCAACAGCTAAGATTTATAAATAGCTAGCAAGAATGATCGGGAAAATAAATGAAAGTGCAAGTTAGCCATATCAGAAATGAAAGAGGAGTCATCACTATGGATTCTAGATACATTAAAAAATAATAATGGAGTATTATGAACAACTTTATGCCAATAATTTGAGAACATTGATGAAATGGACAATTTCCTTTAAAGACATAACTTATCAAAATTCCCGCCAAAATAGCTGACAATCTACATTTGTAATTAAAATCTTCTCATGAAGGAAACTTTAGGCCCAGAAGGAACACTCCACAGCCTTTTTTATGAGGCAAGTATAAAACAAATACCAAAATCTGAGAAAGATATTACAAGGAAAGAAAAGTATAGACCAATATGTTTCATGAATATAGATGTAAATATTCATTTAAAATATTAACAAATCAAATTCAGCAATATATAAAAGTGATAATTCATAATGTTCATGTGGGGTTTCTCTCATGAATACAAGTTGGGTCCAACATTCTAAAGTCAATCAATATAATTGACACACTAACAGAATAAAAGAGAAAAATCACATGGCTATCTGAATGGATTCAGAAAATACATGAGTCAAATATTAATGCCCATTCATTATTTATTCATGATTTATGGTAAACCTAAAAGTTACCCTAAGCTTAATGCTAAAACATTAAATATTTTCCACCTAAAATTGGGAACAATATGAGGATAGTCACTGTCACCACTTCTAACCAACACTGTGCTGAAAATTTCAGCCATGTAAATAAATTAGAAAGGAAGAAGCAAATGTGTGTTTATTATCATGGAATGATTGGCTATGTAGAATACCCTAAGGAATCTGCCAAAAAAAATGACTAGTATTAATTAGTAAATTTAGCAAGTGCTTAGGATAAAAGGTCAATATAAAAAATCTAATTGCACTTCTATATACTACCAACAAACAATGTTAATATAAATGTAAGAATTAAAACTTACAATAGCATAAAACAAAGTAATACATTTTTCAAAAATAAGAAAAATATTTTCAGTAAAACCTCAAAACATCACAGAGATAAAGAATAAATTGACAGAGGCTGTTGCTTTATTTTTACTTTTTTATGTTTTACTTTTTGGTGAGGAAGATTGGCCCTGAGCTAACATCTGTTGCCAATCTTTCTCTTTTTGCTTGAGGAAGATTGTCATCGAGCTAACCTCTGTGCCAATCGTCCTCTATTTTGTACATGGGATGCTGCCACAACATGGTTTGATGAGTGGTGTTTAGGTCCACAATTGGGATCTGAACCTGTGAACTCTGGGCTGCCAAAGCAGAGCACGTGAACTTAATCACTACACCACCAGGCCAGCCCCACTTTTATTTTTAGATGAAAATTAGGTAATCAAAAATGCACTTAGTTGGACATTTCCTGCCCTCAAAAAGGAAACATTAATTTTAACAGGAGTAACACATTAAGGTTAGATTTTGATCTCGCCTATAAGGTAAATTGATATGAAGAGTGGTAGGGTGTAGGAATATAAGAAAGCATGATTTGTGACCACAAGACCTGAACTAGACTCTTGGTTCTGCTACTGGTCATGTGAATTGATAAAATTATTTCCTTTATTTGGGTTTCATTGTCTTCGTATGAAAAAATGGGAGCATAATCATTTTATCCTCAAAAATTTTTTCTGAGGAATAAATGAGATTATGAATTAAAAATGTTTGTATCTGTAAAGAGTCACACATAAGCAATGAATTATGTTTTTCTTAAAACATCCCCTTGTACAATGCTTGTATTCATTAGAGAAAAAGCATCTTTCAAAAGTTTCTCTGGATTCTTTGGAGGTCTTCCAATGATATATTTGATGAAAGGTGGCAATATGCTGCAGGAAAAGCAGCTGATAACATCTGAGTAATGTTCTGTCCCTTCTAGATACATCTTCCTCCATCTGTGGCCTGCAGTTCAAAGCCTGTGTCTCAGAAGTCATGATTAAATAGACACATTGCTTTACACTGGGATTCTTCAATAGGCTTTAGTTGACAAAGGAAATTAGACTTCTAGATCTTACCTGTTTTGCGTAGAGGAACATTTCTTCACAGTCACATTTTTTTAAGCATCACCTACATTCAAGCTAAGCTAACTGTGATTATTTGACAAGAAAAAAATACTATTCTGTCACTGAATGAGTATTTATGCCCGAGATTTAAAAATGGAGGATGATAATACTGAAAACTTTAATATTTTATCTGTCACTATTCTAAATTCCTAAAGCATATAGTGTCTACCAAATAATGTAACATTTTATTATAAATTTTGCACAATTTTCTAGCTATTTTATAAGCAGTCATGATTGTCAGAAAGGGGATTCAAGTGACCAGCTGTGCTAATTGGACAAGACCTATTCTGTTCTCAATTTCATCATATATAGAATGAGGGAGTTTGTATAAAATAAGAGGTTGTAAACCACATTCTACAGAGCTGTTTTATTTGGCCATCATAGTATTAGATATTTTTTAATGACTTTAGGTGGAGCATACACTCTCCAGGTATACAACAACGACCCAGCACTCCTTATTGTCTTACATCCAGCTATTTTATACATTTGTATTACCTATCTGATATGTAGAGATATTTTAATTTTGGATTTCTGGACTAGATCACATTTTAATTTCATTCTGGTGCACGCATTCTATAAGTGATAAAGTAGAATTTAATGTAGATTTTGAAAATAGGAGATAATTTTAACAGTGACTTCTCTTTTTTGACTCATTTGTCAATATGGTCATCAAAGTTAATATGGAAAATACAACCTACAATATTTTTAAAATCTGGATAAAATGTAATTTTAAAAACTAATAGCAGAGTTTACAGGAAAGAGGACTAAAATGATATATGCAAAGAAAATGAAGATGAAGAAGAAAAAGAAACAGAGGAGGAGAATCAGGAGGAGGGGGAAGAAGAGGGTGTTGGGAGGAGGAGGAAGAAGAAGAATAGGAAGAGAAGGAGAGTGAAAAGCTAGAGATGTAAGAAAATTTGTTAACACTACTCAAGTTCTGTCCAGGAAAAGAGGACAGAGGGGAAAGAATTAGGTATTTATTAGATAATGAAGTGGAAGTTGTTTGAGTATAAAAAAAACATGTAGGGAAAAGATTTAAGGCCTTTGGAACATGGAGATAGAGAGTTGGAACTAAGATTTCTGCATAAAGATGAGACTCTCAAAGTCCACACTTTAAGTCAAATGGGAAAGTCAATAATAAAACTCAACCACTAGACATAAGAGATAATAAGGGGTTTTATTGGTTTAGATTAAAGAAAATAAAAACTTCCCATTAGAATTCAGAAACTTTGTCCCATTTCTTATTTGAGGTTAGAGCAAAACTGGCAGTACTTATATGGTCTAGGTACACAAGAAATTGACATAAATTTGATCCTGAGTCAGTGATAATCTAAGAGTACCTGATATAAGTGAACGCAAAACCACTCTGGAGGAATATTCCCACGACCAAGAAGTCAAGGGATTCTCACAAGAAGAAACCAGCCTGATTTAAGGTAAAATACATATTTTAAAATAGCTAAACATATACAAGAAACAATTGAAAGCTTAAGAAAAAAATTGGACACAAATAAAAAATAGGCTGTTTAATCAGAACAAGAATCAACTCCTATAAATGAAAATGCAGTCTTCAGTATAAAAACTGCAAGGAATGGGTTGAATAGCAGATTAGACAAGGCTGAAGACAGAATTGGTGAATTGGATATTAGAATGCACAGTTTGGAAACTTCTGGTTTCTGGTTGCGCACGAAAGAAGCTGAAAGTCACCACTCCATCCTAAAAACAAGTAAAAAGCTGAACAAACTGAAAAATTAACAACTCTTCTTATATCTGTCTGAGAATTGAGGGGGTAGGGCAAACTGCTACCCCTCAAAATGAAGAGACCAACAGGTGAATAAAGAGAATCACAACTTATTGGAGCAGAAACCTGAGAGCACAAACCTTTGCAGGAACCAATGCTGAGGTAGGAAAACCTGAACTATAACTGATGAATTGCTGGAAGCTCAGTGTGGACAAGTCTGAGATAAAAACTTCAGGGGAAACCAATCATTGGGGCCCCAACACATTTATGAATTTTACCTCCAGGAGCTTGACCAAGTTCTCACAGTTAATATTGGAGAAAAATCCCCTCATGCTTCTGGCAGGGGGAGCAGTGGCGGGGGGAAGGAACCATTTTGAAATAGCAGAGCATTCCATTTTTCTTAACAAAGTCTGCCCTCAGGAGAAAATACTTAAATAGAGCCTAACCTGCTGAGGTTTTATCAGAGCCTTCTAGCAGGGGAGAGGGAAATGCCAAACTCCAGCCCACTCTAGTCATCCTGTCCCACTGAATGGTGAGGGGGGCTAAAAAGTACATGTGAAGTTCACAGTCCAGAGATACAGGCTCACTAAGACTGAGACTTACTCATAGGACAATAGAACACTTCCCCTACCCCAACACCTTACCACCACATTACTAAAGGCCTATTTACAGAACTTCCTTTTACATAGCACGTAATGTTGTGCTATCAAGAAAAAGTTACAAGACATACTAAAAGGCATAAAACAGAGCAAACATCAGAATGACACTTAGATATAGCATGGATGTTGGAATTATTGGACTGGGAATTAAAACAACTATGATTAAGATGCCAAGGTCTCTAATCAATAATACAGATAGCATGAAAAAACAGATGGGAAATGTAAGCAAATACATGAAAATTTTAAGAACCAAAAAGCAAGGCTAGAGATTTAAAACACTAACAGAAATGAAGAGTCCCTTTGATGGGTTTATTAGTAGACTGTATACAGCTGAGAGAAGCATTTCTGAGTTTGAGGATATCTCAGTAGAAATAAATATATGTTATTTACATAGTAATTTTATTTAATAATTTTATTATTTAGTAATTTTACTTAGTAGAAATAAATAGAATATTCAGTTCAATAAAACTGAAAAGCAAAGAGAAAAAAACCTGAAAAAGAAAAACCAAGAACAGAATATTTAAGAACTATGGGACAACCACAAAAGATGTAACATGTGCATAATGGGAATTCTAGAAGGAGAAAAGGGAGAGAAAGGAACATAAAAAATATTAAATAATGACAGAATTTCCCCAAATTAATGTTAGACACCAAACCACAGATCCAGGAATCCAGAGAATATCAAGCAGGATAAATGCAAACAAAACAAAACAAAAACTATAGCTAGGCATATCATTTTCAAACTACAGAAAATCAAGAACATATAATGCAGCATAGTGTAATAAAGATATAAATTTTGTGAGCAAGGTTTAGGAGTTAAGAACACAATAAAAAAGTCTAATATGGCTCTTGTAGGAGATCTTGAAGAAAAGAATAGGGTAATTGGGGTAGAAGCAATAATCAAACAGATGATAGAAAATTTTCCATAATGATAAAACACATGCATCCTCAGATTCAAGAAGCACAATGAGACCCCCAGAAAAAATATGTACTTAGATGCATCATAGAGAAATTGTAGAACAGCAAAAGAAAACAAATGATTCTCAAATCAACAAGAAAGAAAAGATAAATTTTGTGCAAAATACTGAAAACTCACCTGACAATAGATTCATTCAAGCGTGTATTCCAAATTGTCTATGACAGTCTAAAAGTTTTGTGGGGAAATGAAGAACTACTCTGATTCCTAATAGCAAACATCTACAGTCTATCAGTTACAAAGTTCTGATTTTTAAGTAGGAGAGAAAGCTATAGCTCTACATGATTGTTAGACAAGTGAGAAGAGCCAGCAGTCGTTTTTTATACATACCACGAGTTACTTTAAGCTATGGTATGTAACTGGTTATAATGAATTCTCAAACCACCATGTAGAACTTTCATTTTCTCTCCTACTTCATGAGGGAGAATGCCATCATTCTAGAGACACTCTTGAACCTGTTCTAAACTATAAAAGTGAAATAAACCATTACTGTACTGATTATATGAATAGTAACAAATTACAGATCAACATGATTTCATACCACTTTTGAGAATCACTTGCATAAAGACACATTAAGCCTTGACAGAGACTCTTAATAGTTCACAAATCTCTATTGAAGGATGGGCATACTGTTGTTTTTAAGAAGTGTTTATTTCACTACATTATAGGGACTCGTAGAGAATAAGAGGATAAATAGCTTATTTTTATCAGTTTGAAATGTCCCTCTGACAATATTCTTTGTATTTATTTTATTTGACATTATAGCTATTCCAGCCATCTTATGCTTCATGTTTGCATGGCATATCTTTTTATATCCATTTACTCTCAACCTATCTCTGCCCTTGTATTTAAAATGAATCTTTATGGACAACATATAGAGTATTTAGGCTATTAACATATAACATAATTATTGATATAATTTGATTTGGGCCTAATATTTTACTATTTGTTTTAGGTTGGTTAACTGTTTTTTTATGAATATGTTCCCCATTTCCTGCCATTTTTTGGATTAGTTAACATCCACTGCCAATCCTCCTTTTTGCTGAGGAAGACTGGACCTGAGAGCACATCTGTGCCCATCTTCCTCTACTTTATATGTGGGATGCCTACCACAGTGTGGCTTGCCAAGCAGTGCCATGTCTGCACCCGGGATCCGAACCAGTGAACCCCGGGCCACTGAAGCGGAACGTGCGCATTTAACCGCTGCATCACTGGGCCAGCCCCAATTATTATTTTTTGAGACTTTATTTTTGACCCATGGATTATTTTCATATATGTTTAATTTCCAAGAGTTTGGAGATTTTATTTTTGTTTTTCTGTTATTCATTTCTAGTCTCATTTAACTTTGTCCATATAACATACTCTGTATGATTTCAATTCTTTTAAATTTATTGAGTTGTTATATGGTCCAGGATATGATATATTTTGGTGAATATTCCATGGATGATTGAAAAAAGTACATTCTGCTATCATTGGGTGGAGTGTCCTATATATGACAGGACATATTGGTTGATGATATTGTGTAGTTCTTCTATATCCTTGCTGATTTTCTGTCTAGTCATTCTAATAATTGCGAAGAGAGGGTATTTAAGTCTCCAATTATAACTGTGGCTTTGACTATTTCTCATTTCAGTTCTATTAGTTTTTGCTTCATGTGTTTTGAAGCTCTGCTGTTTGATACATGCAAATTAGGGAATCACTATATATTTTGGTGGGTTGATCTTTCTATTATTATGTAATATCTTGCTTTATCTCTAGTGATTTTTTTCCTGCTATGACAGTCCATTCTATCTGGTATTAATATCGTTATTATTAATGTTTGCATGATGTATCTTTTTCCATGCTTTTACTTTCAACCTACCCATGTCATTATATTTGAAGTTAGTTTCCTGTAGGCAGTGTAAAGTCATGACATATTTCCTTATTCTCTCTGCCAATTGTCCATACTTTGGGAATTTAGATAATCTATGTTTGAACCAATTATTGATATGTTAATATTTAAGCTGCCATTTTGTTATTTGTTTTGTGTTTCTTCCATTTCTGATTTCTCTGTTTCTCTTTTCTTGGCTTTCTGTGGGTTACTTGAACACCCTGTAGAATTTTATCTTGTTTTATTTATACAATATTGAATACATTATAGTTCTCTTAGTTATTGCTCCAGGAATTGCAATATATATAAGTAACTTAACTTATCACACTCTACCAGTATTGATGTTTTACCAGTTTGGGTGAAGTATTAAAACCATACTTCCATTTATGTCCCTTTATTCGTTACCCTATTTCAAAAAAATTTTATCATTTTTTTACATGTTTCCTGCAAGGCTGAAGCATAGATTTTCCTAAAAGATAATGTTAATATGATCAATAAACCGTAATGCATATGTATCACAGTGTCATTTCTTCATCCTAACCTGGGGCATGAGACATCTGCCCTAGACGCTTGCGGCAGAGATTTTAGGCAGTCTCTGCTGAATTCTGCCTTCTCCCTTCTCCAGCTTCAGTGATTTTGAATGAGTGTACTCCACTTTTTAAATATTAAACAATTGTCTTAAGATTTTCCTCTGGATATGTTGAGCATCATATCAGATGATGATATAACTTTGGTTTTATTCATTAAACATGATTTAAGAAACTGATGAGGTTAAGAATATTGTATTATATTTACTCCTACTTTTACCCTTTCTGTTGTTTTTTCCTTTCTAAAAGTCTCAGTCTTCTTCTGTTATCATTTTTGTTTTTGGTTTGGAGAGTTTGCTTTAGCCATTTTGTAAGGAAAGGTAGGCTGGTGATAAATTAACGTAGTTTTCCTTTGTCTAAGAATGTCTTGATTTGCCCTTTGTTCCTATAGGATATTTTGCTGGCTACAGGATTTGTGGGTGATATTTCTTCTCATTCAGTGTTTGAAAAATGTTGTGCCACTTCCTTCTGGCCTCTATCATTTCAGATGATAAATCCAATGTCATTTAAATGAGTGTTCTTATATAGGTAATGTGTTGGCTCTCACTGGCTTTTTAAAAGATTTTTTTCTTTGTTTTTAGTTTTTGGAAGTTTAATTATGAAGTGTTGTGATGAGGACTTCTTTGGATCTATCCTTTTTGGAAATTGGTCTGCTTTTTGAATCTCTAGGTTTTTTTTGTCAAATTTGCTAAGTTTTCAGTTATTGTTTCTCCAAATACATTTTTCTGCCACAGTCTCCTTTTGTGTCCTTTGGGGACTCCAATGAGACTAATCCTAGACTTTTGATTATTGTCCCACAAGTCCCTGAGGCTATGTTCATTAGTTTTTCCACTCTATTTTCTCTCTGTTGTTCAGATTGAGTAAGTCTCTTACTCTGTCCACAAATTCACTGATTGTAACTTCTGTCATCATCACTGTACTATTGAGCTCATGCAGTAAGTCTTTTATTTTAGTCGTATTTTTCAATTCTATAATTTTTATTCAGTACTTTTTAAGAATTTCTATTTCTTTGGTGAATTTTTTATTTTTTTAAATTGATTTTAACAGCACTCATAATTGTTTGTTACAGCATTTTTATAATGGCTGTTTTAAAATCCTTTTCAGATAATTTCAATACCTGATTCATTTTAATTTTATCATCAGTTGACAGTTTTTTCTCATTCAAGTTGTGTTTGTCATGGTTCTTGGCATGACCCATGATTTTATACTGTCCCCTGGACATTTTGGTTCCTGTTAAGAGACACTTGATCCTATTTAAATATTCTATTTCAGCATGCAGTCACCCTGTTTAGGTTTTAGTGCATAGGTCCTGGATTACTTTTGAGATCTGTAGTTACAAGGAAAATTTAGTTTTTATAGTACTTGCAATGTTATTCTGGTCTTTGTTTTTGTGGCACTCTCACTGAAACCCACAGGTTCCACCTGAGTTGCCTGATGCTGTTTGGTGGGACAGCTTTTCTCTTTTTTTTCCTTTACTGTTTATGTCTCTTGGTATTTTGGGTTACAGGCCTCTCCAGCACCCATTCTTTGATATATGAGAGATAAAAAGAAAACACAGGGATCTTACCATGGTGTCTTTCTTCATGTCATGAGGTCCCTGGCCTATATGACTCTTTTATACCTTTGAGAATCCTTTTATAAGTGAATATTGAATTATTTATAGATATTTAGTTGTATTTAAGTGGGAAAAGCTGAAAAGAGTGAGTCTATGCCATCTTAAGAACAGGAATCATTACATTTGAGTGTTTCTTTTGTAAATGTTATTAATCTGGATTTAAGATGAAATTAAATTTGTTCTGAGACTCTATTATTTAATGAGCCATGTTAGTTTTCCTAAGAAATTTGAAAATATCCATTCCATTGTTTTCTTGAGTCTATATGTTCTACATATTCCATTGTTATTTCTATTGAGAAATCTGTGCTCAGCATAATTAGAGATCTTTTATAGGAAATTTGTCTTTATATCTGGATGATTTTATGATTCTTTTTCTTTGTCTATTATATTCTTCAGTTTAATCATGAGGTGATAAGATGTGAAAACACTTCACAGTTTGGGTGGAGAGAATGTTTCCAAAGATCTATTTTTATTTGCTTTCACAAACCACTTCAGTAGTATCGTAGGCCCAGGATACATTTTAATGTCAATTTCTCACCTTTGGTGCTTTTGTCTAATGTAGATACCATAATATTAAATGCTAAACTTATTTGTGGTTAAGGTCCAAGGTTTCAAATAATCAGAAAGAGTTTTCTCCTCTTTCATCCACTGCCCAGGCCAAAAAAGACAAATTTCATTGTCTCTCTGTGCTGATAGACATATTTTTCTCTCATCTCTACTTTTACAAAGAATACAGTCCTTCTTGTGTGTCAACTTTACTTACAGAGCTCAGTTCTAACATTCTACTTCTCTAAGACATCATCTCAGGGCAGAGAGATGGGAGAGTTAACACCATCACCAAGATTACTGAAACTGGCATTCCTTCTTCAAAACACAACAAGGGCAATTGCAACATTATATCGTTCACTTAATGCTCATGGTTTTTGTGATTTCCTTTTTGATTGTAGCTAAATATTTTAAATATATTATCCTTAGCCAAATCCACTCATACACACATCATCCTATTTTGATTTAAAATTGTTAGAATATTTTTTCTGAAGCTTGACTCTCTTTATTAGGGGAAAAGAGTTCTATTTTTGGTGAAGTAAGAATAATGACATAAGTAGCCCTTTTAATTTGGTAAGAGTGATTAGCCAAACTTGAAAATATTCCAGCAAGATTTAGAAATGCTCATTCAGAAAAAGTAACGATAAAGGAAATTTTTGACCAGAGTAATCTTAGTGGTTAATGAGCATACAAATAACATATACTGGATTTTTAACAAACTCATTAAATATAGTATTTTCTTCATTTAATTATTTAAAAAAGATGACACTTCTGGTCTCAAGATGACAATGTATTGTTAGTATTTTTCATTCTCTTCCTAGAAGTCACTCTAAGGTGACAAGGAAATATGGGAAAGAGATACAAATTCTGATTTTGTTAAACCTGTATTCAGATAAAACCTTGAAACAAAAAATGACTGGAATGGGTTCCAAAGAATAAAATCAAGCAAGGCTGCAGAAAAAAACTTAAAGGAGAAATATACAACTGAAACTCTTGTGAAGAGTCAGAAAACTTCAATTTCCTAATATAAGATGGGTACTTTGAAGTATGAAACAAGAGCTCCTCAATTTTATCAGCAAGAAAAGTATGAATACACTGGCAGTGTGGGTTTCTCTGGATTTGGTTTGCTTTTGAGAAATGGAACAGGTAATATTGAAGAAAGAAGCACATAGACAATTCATATTTCCAAGAAGCAACCTGTATTTGTGGCATTGTGACTGGTATTGTGAATTGCTTACAACTGTCTATTTCCTTTGGCTAGGAAAAAAAAAAAGTTAATAGAACACTCACATAAAATCTTCAGGCACAAATAAATCTACTTGTAGCTTAGACTAGAATCTTATCCCCTCTAAGACAACATCCTACAAATAGCTTTTCTAGAAAAAATATCATCTCATTCAAAGATAAAAACAAAAAAAAATCACAACAAACACAGAATCTATACAATTGTATTACAAGAAATATAGGAGACAGGGACAGGAAAGGTGTGTCGCAAGTTAAAAAGAAAAACTTACCAGAACAATGTTGCAACAGAAGAGATAAAAATAGTGGCAAAATATTTCACCATGAAATTAAGAAAAATCATCAAAGCAATATCCTCTCTAGAAGAGCAGAAAGAAGAGATGCAAGAGCTATTGTAATATAGAGGGAGACAACGGGAGGAGATATGATAAGTTTGAAAACCTCAGAAAACATCAAAGAAAAGAAAACGCATCACAGAAATGAAGGCAAAATTAGAACCAGCACAAGGAAAAATAGATACTACGATCAACACAGCAAGTTACAAATATATTAGGGGGAAAAAACCCAGAATTTGACTGAAAAAAGTGCTTTGATAAAGAGAAAATGACATAGAAAAAAGAAAAATTCCAACATACACAGAATTGGAGTCTCTGAATAAGGTAAATAATAAAAGAGAATAAATACGTTAATAGTTATAAATCAAGAAATAAAGACAAAATTAGAATCCACATGTTGAAAGTATACACTACACCTGGAAAACTGTAAACAGTGGGGAGCAATTGTGAGCAGTCATGAACAGATAAGAGATGGAAGTTCTGCAGTGGCTTCAGATAATCTCCTGAGAAATCACTCTTTCAAAACTATGAGCAGCTGAGATCAATGACAGTAGCTTTCTTTGAGATTACCCAGGTTTGCTTTAGCTTCTGGATAAATTCCTTCAGATCACTTTCTTTAATGCTGCAAGCAGCTGAGATAGACATATGGGTTTTCCCACAATCTTGTCATTTCTTGATTTTCTGAACTCTAGCAGAAGCTTCCCAGACCTTCACTTCCTCAGCTCTGACAAAGGCTTTGTGAACCTCTAAGTCAAACTCATGCCTACATAGTTCCTAGAATGTCTTCTCTTTTACTGACTAACCCTGACCGCTATGCTCAGGGAAATAAACTTCTAAAAATAGAGAATTAAAATTATTAAATAGAATATTAAAATAATATATTTCATTATATACTTATAAATGAATAAAATATTGTTATAGGTTAATATACGAAAGCAAGTCTTCCTAAATATCAGAAGAAACACACATAGAACACAAATAGTTCATATAATGAGTGATTTCAAGAAGGTATAGAAACAGAAAACATAAAATTTCAATGAAAGTAAATGAGCTAAACTCACTAATTAAAAGCAAAGAACTATCAAGTGGCATCACAAAAAACTGTGCTATAGAGAAGAGGTAACTACAAAAAAGTGATTTAGAAAGATTGAAAATAAAAGATTGTGCAAAGGTGTGCAAAGACAGACAGCAGAATCCATAACCTTAACATGAAACAAGGTTGAATTTGAGACAAAAGTTTTAAATGAAACAAAAATGTAGCATGGTTTAATATAAAAAATTACAATCACAATGAAGTTATAACAATTATAAATATCTATGCATCAAATAACATGGAAGCAACAGGTATATAGTTAAAACTAGAGGCTATCAAACAAAAAGTAGACAGAATTGCCTTATTGGCAGTAGAGTTAGCCATTCAGTCCATGTCAGGCCAAGTGGACAAAGAATGAATATAGAAGACCTAAATAACACAATTAGTAAGGTGGAGTTATTTGATATGTGTCATATTCTATACCATAAAATACAGAATACATTTTGCATTAAAGGACCCCTGGGCGCCGGCCCAGTGGCACAACGGTTAAGTGTGCACGTTCCACTTTGGTGACCCGGGGTTCGCCAGTTCAGATCCCGGGTGCGGACATGGTACTGCTTGGCAAGCCATGCTGTGACAGGCATCCCACATATAAAGTAAAGGAAGATGGGCATGGATGTTAGCTCAGGGCCAGCCTTCCTCAGCAAAAAGAGGAGGATTGGCAGCAGTTACCTCAGGGCTAATCTTTCTGAAAAGAGTTAAAAAAATAAATAAAGGACCCCTGGAATAGTCTAAAACAAACCAAAAAATGACTGTATATTTTGCTAGAAGACAAAACATCATTGTTTTTCAAAATATAAGAAAAGTAAAACAATCCAAACAATATTCATTAGTCATAATTCAATAAAAGTAGAAGTTAACAACAAAAACAGTAAACAAATATTGTGCTTTATACTTTCTCTTAAACAATTCAAAGAGAAATGCAACCTTACATTAGAATATCTAACAAAGGGTGATAATAAAAACATTACATATCAGAACCTATGTGATAATTCTAGAGCAGTACCCAAACTAAATTCGTCTTAAAAATACTTACTTTAACAAGAAATTTAAAAATTAAAAATATATGAATCATCGAGCCAAAAAAATTAGGAAAATAAAGACAAATAGAAAATAAATGAAAGGAGAGCAGAAGTTAAAAATTTTAAAAATAAAAATTAGTGAATTTTATAATAACAAAAATAAAATTGATAAACAATTAGCTAATCTGATCAAAATAAAACATTGCAGGGGATTTTTAAAATGAAGAATGATAAAATCAGCATAGATGGAGACATCTAAAAGAATAATATTACTTTGTTCAACTCTGTTCAAGTAAATTTGAATACCACAATGAAATGGATAATATTTTATAAAAATATAGCAAAACTCACTCAAGAAGACATAGAAAATCAATTATAAAACAAGTATTAGGGCTCAACAATTTCACAGAATTTCTATTTCTTCAAATTTATCCTTCAGATAAATTGCATATAGAAGAAATAATGGATGCACAGGTGGTTTACTGAAGTATTGTTTGTAATAGCAAAATATTTGAACAACCTAAATGCCATCTATAGAGAACTGGTTAAAATGAATTATGATATAGCAATATAGTGGAATACTATGAAGTTGAAAAAACAAGCAGAGAAACCATAATAAACTCATGGAAGCTTTTTGTACTACAATGGAATAATCTCCAAGATACATTGTAAAGTGAAAAGAAATTAGGTACATAAATGTGTGTACAGTACATTAGCAGTGACTAAATAAAATAACTGTATTTGCTTTTGTGTATGTATTTGTGTATGCACATATACACAAATATATGCACAAAACTTTTCTGGAAGTGTAACAAGAAACTAATAACATAGGTTCTATGCAATAGAACTGGGTGCTTGGGAGAAAGGAGTAAGAGAGTTTTTCATTTTACGCCCATTTGCACATTTTGAATTTTGAAGCATGAGAAAGCGTTCCCTATTTACAAATAAGTATAATTTAATTTTTAAAAGTAATAAAGGAAAAGCAGCAAAAATAAAAGCTTGTTCAAGAAAGGAGTTGAAAGTTAGGGTTGATTTAGGTACTTGGGCTCTAAATCCTAGCCTTTGCCTCCTACAGTATACCCAAAGCAAAACTGGAAGAGCCTAGTATTTTTCTCTTATCATGAGTCACCTTGTACTTCAGTTGCAAAATGAAGTGAGAAGGTTAATACACATGGAGAAAAAATGGAATATATTTTAAAAACTCAAATTAAAAATTTTTAAGTGATTGAAAGTCATTAGGAATAAAACCAATTTCAAAATTTAAGTTGCAAAATATACAGTTTTTTGGCTACAAAGCAAAAAGGATTTTCTATGGAGACTCCAATCTACAGCACATGCCAAGGAGTAGTTGAATCTGAATTTAGGTTTAATAATTCCTTTTCAGTGTGGAAACTTTCAGCTACAGTTCCTGTGTGCTACGGAAATGAGAGCTCTAATAAGACCTTTCCACCTCAATTGTAGTTGGCTTTTAGGAAGCAGGAAAGAACTTGTACGAAGTAGAACAAGGTTCGGTAAATCCTAACCTTCCTTGATATTTCATTAATGTATCATTAAGAAAAGTCAGTTCTTGGAATCTAACTTTTTTCAAAAAGGTAACACAATTGCACTCTAAGTTGCTCTGTTTGGTGGTATGTAAAATGGGTCTCATTTAACCATTGGAGAGATAATTCTTTTAATGTTCACAAGGTCTGCTTTTTATTTCCAGGATTGTAAACACTTAGCTCTGTAACATTGGATGACGCATAATATTTTGACGTCAAAGTCTGAGTCTTTCCAAATTGGGTTGATAAAATCAATGGCTTAAAGCCATCTCTTTGTAATGTTCTTAACAAAATAATGTTTAAGTAATGGATAGTCTTGGGTTCTGAAACAGTCCCTCAGGCTCCAACAATACAAGTTAAAGTGATTTAACCTGCTGAAGAGAAAGTAAAACTTCAAGGACAGTTTTAGCCTATCAGGAATCATTTGAACATAGGAGTTACTTTAATTATATTGTATGAATCGATTGGTATGTTAAGACGGTCAAGTCCATCACATGACCCATTAAAAACTTAGTGCTAACTGCATAATAAGTGATTAAGGACCAATTATTTTAGATTGGTCAAAGTGTTTGCCTTGTACAATCTTTGTAAAACATTTTTTCTTTTTGCATTTCCTTTCTCTTTACTAACTATTCTGTTTAGCAAGCAAAAGACAAAATTTTTATCCAGAGCAGGCGTTTTCTAAAAAACATCTTGTACTCTTCAGTATCTTTCATGTACAATAGAAGCTGTCTTTCCTTAATCTTTGAGAAAACTTCATCTTTAATCTTCAGGTTTAAATCCTGCCATGCTGGTTTTTTGTTCTGTTTTGTTTGTTTTAACAGCTTTAATGAGGTATAATTGACATACAATGAGCTGCACATATTTAAAGTGCACAATTTGATACATTTTGACATATCTATATGCTCATGAAACCATCACCACAATCAAGATAATAAACACATCTGTAAGTTCCAAAAGTTTCCTTGTGTCCCTTTTGCCTCCTTCTGCACTCTCCTACCCAAGCAACCACTGATTTGCTTTTTGTTAATGCAGATTAATTTTTACTATAATTTTACATAGATGGAATCATAAGTATGTACTCTTTTTTCGTCTGCCTTTTTTCTCCAAGAATTATTTGAGATGCATCCATGTTGTTGGGTTATTAGTAGTTAATTCCTTTTTATAGCTAAGTAGTATTCCATTGCATGGATATACCACAATTTGTTTATTCATTCGCCTGTGGACAGACATTGGGTTGCTTCTGGACTTTTAGTTATTATATATAAAACTGCTATGAACAGTTATGTACAAGTCTTTGTACAGGCGTAAGCTTTCATTTCTCTTGTATAACTGCCTAGGAATGGAATGCTGAATTATATGGTAGGTAGGTATGTTTAACTTTTTTCCATTGAGGTATAATCGACACATAACATTGTATTAGCTTTAGATGTACAACATAATGATTCGACATATGTATATATTATGAAATGATCACCACAGTAAGTCTAATCAACATCTGTCACCACATATAGTTACAAAATTTTTTCTTGTGATGAGAACATTTAAGATCTACTCTCTCAGCAACTTTCAAACATACTATACAGTATTATTAATGATAGTCGCCATGCTGTACATTAGATCTGGATGTCTTATTTATTTTATAATTGGAAATTTGTACCTTTTGACTCCCTTCACTTATTTTTCCCACTTTCCCACTTCCCACCTCTGGCAACCAAGAATCTGTTCTCTAGATCTATGAGCTTTTTTTTAAAAACAATTTTTATTGTAGTAAAATGTACATAACATTTATCATTTTAAAGTGTACATTTTTAAGTGTACAGTTCTGTGGCATTACATACATTCACATTGCTGTGCAACCATCACTACTATCCATCTTCAGAACTTTATCTTGCAAAACTAAAACTCTGTACCCATTAAACACTAACTACCCATTCTCCTCTTTTCTAGCCCCTGGCAACCACCATTTTACTTTCAGTTTCTTTGAATTTAACTATTCTAGGCATTTCATGTAAGTGGAATCATACAATATTTGGGCTTTTGTGATTGGCTTATCTCACTAAGCATAATATCTTCAATGTTCATCCATGTTGTAACATGTGTCAGATTTTCCTTCCTTTTCAAGGATAATATTCCATTTTATGTGTATACCACTTTTTTTAATCCATTCATCCATTGATGCACCTTTGGGTTGCTTCCACCTTTTGGCTGTTGTGAATAATGCTGCTATGAACATACATGTACAAATACTTGCTCAAGTCCCTGCTTTTGCTTCTTTGAGATATATACCCAGAAATAAAATTTCTGGATCTTATGGCAACTCTATGTTTAATTGTTTTAGGAATCACCTTACCATTTTCCATAGTGGCTGTACCATTTTACATTCCCACCAGAAATGCACAAGGGTTTCAATTTCTCCATATCCTCACCAACACTTGTTATTTTCTGATAACTTGGTTTTTTGATAACAGTCACCCTAAAGGGTGTGAATGTATAACCTTAGTGAGTATTGATTAAGTGAAAGCAATGAAAACTTGATTAAATGATGTTGAGTGTTGTTCAAGAGCTTTTAAACCATAGAACCCCTTATTCAAACAAACTATTATGTAAAAGTTTACTCTGTAAAAGAGATAACGCGGCCACTCTGTCTGAAGTGAAGGTGGGGGCAGCAGAGCTCTGCCAATTTTCCAGGCTCCTAGCCTTGTTCCTTTCTCTGTGTCACCCTAAAGGGACACTCTAACGCAGTCAACAGTATCAAATGGCTCAAAATATCACCACTTCAAACCCGTAAGTGTTCAGACTTGTAACTTCTGCTTTGGTAACTAGTATGGCTACCATTTCATTCAGTAAAGTTAGTTTCAAAAGTTAAGGCAAATATGTAATTAAAAACTCAGAGCTATACTTAAAGCTGTTAAATATCCTATGTAATCCTACCAGTGCTCTCACAGTTCCTTGATATCTCAAAGTACTTAGCAAATCCTTATTATCCCTTAATCCTCTCAAATTGACTTGAAATGTATTGACATCATTTAAAAACTAATTTCAAGCTGATGAACCTTTTACTGTCTTTGTATTTTAAATCTGAATAGGTTGGAATCTAAATTGCTTGAACATCCAATCATCCTTATATGTATGATTTTCCAACAAATATACTCTACAAGAGCCACTACTTAGTGGGTCCCCAGTACCCCATTACCCTCTTAGTGAAATCCAAATTCATGAATGCTTTTCAAATATGTATACATAAAAGAATTTGAGTCAATCAGACAGATAAGAGGCAGCGTAGTGTAATGGTTGAGAGCACAGACTATGGAACCAGACTGCCTGAGTCGGATCCTGGTTCTACTACTTACAAGCTCTGCCACCTTGGGTGAATCAGGTAACTTCTCTGGGCCTCAGCTTTCTGATCTGTTAAACAGGGATAATGATATTGGAACCTATTTCATGGAATTGCCATGAGGATTAACTGTGCTAATATTTATAAAGTAATTAGAACAATGCTTGGCATATAGGGAATATCATACATAAAATTAGATGAAATTCCCTCCTTTTCTGACAAAGGTTGTGTCCAGATATATTTCCCTAGAGATGTGTTGAGTTCTCATGTGTGTTTTCTATGTGCTACCTCACTTTATAAAGCCAAGGAGCTGAATATGGACTTGATTAGTGTCTTTCTACAAAGTGTTTCAAATGCCGGTAGAACAGGACTGGGTTACTGAGAGCACCTGCCTCCCTCCATAGCCTGGTACCTGCTACCTTTCTTGCCATCTTCTACCAATCTCTTACATACTTCTTGGATTCAAGCCATAAGGAAATACTTGTAATTATCCAAAGGAATCATGCTTTTTCAACCTCTACACCATCTCACATCCTGTTCCTTCTTCCTGAATCATCCTTGAAATGTTTCTTTGTCTAGATAAATGACATGAGATTTTAATACTGATTGAGAATTGTGATCGGTGAATTTTAGTTGAGTTCTAGGTATGATGACAGGCTATCAAAACCATCCCTAAATCAAGAAACAGCATAGGGATGCAAAATAGCAGATATTTCATATTAGCCTTTTCAGCATGTGTCATCGCATAAAATTCATTTGACCTTATACACAACTTATTTCTTTTCAGAAAAAGAAGTGAAGTCACCGTGGTACATATAACCAGAGTATTGGTCCCTCCTCTGCCCCTACCCCTTTCTCTCTTTCCTCTCTCTGGAGTTTGTCCCTTGGCAAGATTCCTTGGTATTCCTGGTTCAAGTATAAAACATTATTCACCACTTGTCACCCCTTAGAAATTCTGCCTCATATGTTGCCACACAACTCTTTTCTGTGCATGCCAGTGGCAATTTCTGACTACATTAGTGTAACTACCACCCCGACTATGATAGAAATATATTCAAAACCTTCATACTACTTCCTAGTCAATAGCCCCCTGAGGTAGCCACTATTCTGACTTCTACTACCATATATTAGTATTGGCTCTTTTTAAACTTCATATAAATAGAATCAATATAGTATGTACTCTTTCTTTCAACATAAATGTAAATAAGATGCATTCATGTTGTTCCACGTAGTAGTAGTTTGTTCTTTTCATTGTTGTTCCCTCGTATGAATTTACAGCAATTAATTTAAACATTATATTGTTGGGCATTTGTATTATTTTCAGTTTTGACTATTATAAGTAAATTTTAATGAAGTTTTTTTACATGTCTTTTGGTACAAATATGCACTTATTTCTTTTGCATGTATACCCTAAAATGGAGTTCCTGTGTAGTAGAAATGCACACACACAACCCCCCCAAGGACAGATATTCTCAGAGACATGACTCTAAATCCATGAGTAAGAGAATCAACAATCTTTTACTAGGTGACTCCTGTCTTCCATGACCTACACTAGGCATGACTGCCTCATCATTTGTAAGACAGAGTGTTTTCCAATATGACTCATAATGATAAGGAAGATAGTCTTGGTTCCTTTCTTTTGTTACTTACCACTCACCTACGCCTCTCAAATTTTGTCCCTCTGGACATGCTTTGGATAAGAAAGGGCCATAATATCAACATGAATGCCTCTTAATATCCACTCTTTTACCTAGGAAAATTCAGCTAGGAAAACTTAGGATGACAGTAATCCCTAACTAAGGGCCTTTCTAGTCCTCTGTCTCTGAATAGCAGAAGAGGAGGTGTATGGTATCATACTAAGAGATGGTGTAATTCTTCTAGTTACATAAAGGTCATATAAGCATTTATAGTAAAAAGCATAAGGTATGTTCCAAGTCATGTTCCAAAAAGTGTAAGATATTGGTAAGTATTATGAGGAAAAAAGCTTTGTAGAGTTGTGGAAAATGATAGCCCCCAAAAGTCAAGTAGATTTCTTTACTGCAAGAATTATTGAGGCTTTTCATATTTTGTGAAGCTCTAAGTTAGCAATTCAGACTTTATAATTTGCCAAACTTATTGTACACGAAACTATTTTCTCAGACTACCTAGTAAAATTTTTGGGAATCAATGATTTTTAGAACCCAGTTTGAGAAATACATCCTTAGGGAAGTAAAAGATGCCATGTGGCCGAATGAAGCAATAAACCTATTGCTTCCCACTAGAGTGGCTGGAGAAGAATCCTGTGGAGTTTTCCTCTGCTCAACAGTTGTTTTCTGCATGACTAATGTGTTCCAGGCCCTACACTAGGTATGGGAGGGATAAACATGATAAAATTCAGGCCCTTCTCTAGAGTTGCTCACAGGTATGAGTAGCACTCATTTATGCAAAAATCATCTAACTTAGGGCTAGAACCCAGAGCAGCTCTCTTACTTGGAAGCCTACTTCCAGGAATAATGTCTCCTTAGGGCTGACTTGTTCTTCCTGTTTCTTTATGAATAAAAGTACATACCCCCCTTAATTCTTACCAGCATTTATTGAAGTCCTGGGTTTTAGAATACAAGATACTATATTTGGAGAGTACTTTATATTTTTTCAGGATTTTGCATGTTTTGTATCTCATTTGAACCACACAACTCCTATCACTGTCAGACAAGAGAAAAATTATTATATAGAGAGAGAAATTGAGATAGATAGAGAGGTAATATGGAATTCAGCATAGTGGATTAGGAAAAATAACTGAATGAGGAGTGAGAAAACACACGCCCTGGTTCCCTAGCACACATCAACTGGCTGCATGACTTTTTACAGTTAATACCTGTTTATTCCTCTTACGAAATGATAAATAAAATTGAAATAAAATCTGTGTTATGCATTTATTGGGGTTGTTGTGACAAAATGCAATGCAGATAAAATACTTTGCAAAAGTGTAAGTGCTAAACAAATGTGAGGTATTCTCATTGACTTGTTCACAGCTATACTTTTCATCAGGGATGCAGTTAGCATGAGAAACCAACCCTCATGGATGAATCTAGTGCTTTTCCACAATATTAAGATGTGGGAAAATAAACACAAATATAGATTCTCAAATATCTTCTTAAATGTTTTTCCTGATTTCATGCTTGACGTACAGAAGCCTGAGCAAACTTTTTAAAACATGAAAATTTTTATCATGTCATTCCCCTGCCTAAAACTATTTGATGACATCCCATTGCACTAAAAATAAAATCTATACTCCTTTCCATGATTTATAAGACCAGGCCTCATCTGGCTGATGCCTATCTTACCAACCTCAATTTACTGTTTCTGTCACTTACTACCCTCCAGACACATTTATTTTACTTCCTTGAATTCTCCAAGCCCGTTCCAATCTCAGAGCTTTCGTTCATGCTAGTGCCTTTGCTTGAAATGACTCCTTAGCCTTCACCTGTCTAATGGCTCCTCATATTTTGTATCTCGGATTAAATGTCACTTATTCAGAGAAGCCATCTGCATATAGTATATATATTTCAAGGTGCTGTCTCTCATAGCACCCTTTTGAAAAACGTGATAGTATTTAGAGTCTTTATTTAAAAAAGAATGAGGTATTTGTTCTTTCAAATGTTTGCTTTCCCTGATGTACTATAAACTTCATGAAGGCAAAGACCTTGTATAATTTATCAGGCCACGCACAATGCTTATCACAGTAAGTGACATATAGTAGCCATTCAATAAATGTTTGTTGAATTAATTGTTTGATCAAAAGTATCAGTGCTCTCTTTTGATGAAAGAAAGGAGAACACTACTTTCTGAGGGCAAATAGTGGCTAAGCCTTTATTTTGAAAGAATAATAATTACTAGTTCAAATATTTTTAGATTATATTAATAACTTCTTAACCTATGGTCCCCATCTGAAGCATACTAGTAATACCTTCATCCCTCACAGCTCACTGGCAGCCACTGTCCACTTTTATCTTTATTCTTGGTACCCACTTCTCTGATTTTACACAAACTTTGGGAGAAAACAGATCGTCCTGACAAATGTGAATCCTTTGGGCAAGAGAACAGAGACGTCACTAATGGGAAGGATATAATAACTCTAGCATCTATACAGCATGCTATTTTTATAGGAATTCTTGAGCATTAAATAAATATTGCCCTTAATCACCTGCCGCTTTGATCATTATATAAAAGCACTAGAAAAAAAAAATTTGTTTGTGTGATATTTACTTTGTAATAAACGGCACCAGAAGACAAAATCCAATATTGAGTCATCAGGTGGAATTTCACTGTACTCCTTTCTTTCTCCTCATTTCCGCAGGACCGCTTCTGTTTTCTAGATATTTCAGCTTGAATGAAATAAATGACTCATAGATCATGATGCTGCTGGGGGTGTCTTGTAAAGACCTGTATGTTTTGTTGATCTTTGAGCCCATCTGTAGTCTTCCTGTGCCAACCCTGGAAATAATCTGTAAAATATTTAACAACTTCAATGCTTCTGGATTCCCAGTGATACTAGGATATTAAAATTTGACTATAAAATATTTTCTATGTGAAGGAAAAAAAGAATATAAAATGTTCTTGCTTTCCATTTTTATTTCTTTTATTCTTAACACATTGTCACTAATCAATAGTTTAGCATAGTTGTAGGCCTCTGTTTACTTAATTAATTTATGCATTCATTCACTCATTCATTCATTTTTTAACTTTTTCTTTTGAAACAATTTTAAGTTAACTTAGTAACTGCAAGAATAGTACAGAGATATCCCATGTGTCTTTCACCTGGCTTCCCCCAGTGACAACATCTAACACAATCATAGTACAATTACCTAACCAGGAAATTGACATCAGTGCAACACAGATTTTATTCAGGTTGCAACAGTGTTTACATGCATTCTTTATTTCTAATGAATAATTCTCTGAAATATTATCACATGTATAGACCTATGTAATCATCACCACAATCAGGATACAGAACTGTTCCATCACTCGAAAGAAATTCTCTTATGCTGTCCCTTTATAGTCATACACTTCTGGCAGCCCTAACCTCTGACAAACACTGATCTGTTATCCATCGCTATAATTTTATTTTGAGAGTGTTATGGTAATCTTTAGAAATTGTCTTTTTAGAATTCAGCATAATACTCCTGAGCTCAATACACGTTGTTGTATGTATCAATAATTTGTTCTTAACCCATTCACCAGTTGTAAGTCATTTGGGTTATATCTGGTTTTTGGCTATTACAAGTAATGATGCTATAATCATTTCTATACAGGATGTTGTGTGAACATACGTCTTCATTTCTCTTAGGTAAAACGCCTAGGAGTAGAATTGTTGGGTCATCTGATAAGTATATGTTTAACTTTATAAAAACTGAAACATATTTTCCAGAATGACTGTACCATTTTACATTCCCACCAGCAGTGAGTTAGTGATCCACTCTTTCCATATTCTTTCCAGAATTTTGTGTCATCACTAATTTCTACTTTAGCCATTCTTTTAGGTGTATAGTACTATCTCATTGTGGCTTTGATTTGAATTTCCTTAATGGCTAATGAAGTTAAACACCCTTTCACAGGCTTGTCATGTGTATATTCTCTTTGGGGAAATGCCTGTTCTTGTCTTTTGCCCATTTTCTAACTGGATGTTTTGCTTTTCTACTGTTGATTTTAGAGGGTTCTTTAAATGTTCCGGATATAAGTCCTTTGTTGTATAGGTGATTTTCAAATATTCTCTCTCAGTCTGTGGTTTGCCTTTTCATTCCCTTGATAGGATTTTCCACAGTGCAATGATTTTAAGTTTTAGAGAAATCTAATTTTTAAGTTTTCCTTTTATTGCTCATGCTTTTGGTGTGGAGTCTAAGAACTCTTCGCCTAATTTTAAGTCAAGCAGGTTTTTTCCTAAAAGTTTTATAGTTTTACATTTTATATTAGAAGTATGATCCATTTTGAGTTAATTTTTATATAATGTATGAGATTTAGGTTGGCCGTTTTTTTTAGACCCATAGATATCCAATTGTTGGAAAGACTGTCTAACCTTCCTTCTTTGAATTATTTTTGCACCTTTGTCAAAAATCAGCTGACCATACTTGTCTGGGTCTGTTCTGGACTCTATTCTGTTCCATTGATCTATGTGTCTACCCATCTGCCAATACTACAGTATCCTGAATCCTGCAGCTATACGGTGAGTCTTAAAATCAGGTAGTGTGATTCCTCCAACCTTAATCTTCTTTGTCAAAATTGTTTTATGTATTCTACATCCTCTGCTTTTCCATATAAATTTTAAAATCAGCTTATTTATATTTATAAAAACTTCTGTTGGGATTTTGATGAGGCTTGATTGAAACCTGTAGATCAATTTAGGAAGAATCAACATTTTTGCACTTTGAGTCTTCCAATCCATGAACACAGTACACCTGTCCATTTACTTCAGTGTTTTATTACCGTCTTCATCATTTTGTAGTCTTCAGCATATAGATCATGTACATGATTTGTGAGACATACACCTAAATATTTCAGTTTGAGGATATTGTAAATAATATTGTCTCTTGAATTTTTATTTCCATTGCTAAAATTTGATTCATTTATTGCTGGTATATAAAAATATGGCTTACTTATACATGGCAATCCTGTATCTGTGACAATGCTAAATTTCCTTGTTAATTCTAGGGATTTGTTTCAAAATATAGATTCCTTGAGATTTTCTACACAGATAACCACGCAGCATGACTCTATTTTTGGTATTAGGTTTACACTACAACTTTGTGAATGGAGAACTTGTCATAATGTTTTCCTCTCCTTTACAGACTTTTCAAAGCTTTGTAAATTTTTCTTTCTTCTTTAATTTTAAGGCTCCAAATCAAGTAATAACATTAGATAAGGCTTTGCATCACTAACACTCTATTCATAAATTGGAAATTCTGTCTCTTTCTCCTCCTTCATTTTGACCTGATTGTGATACCAGAGGTTATACTGATTCCATCTGCACATCTCTGCAGAGAAAGACTTTTGAAGCATTAAAGTTTGGAGATAAAAACCTCAGAATAAAAATAGCCACAGAGGCAAATCTTTCTCTGTGGTGAAAAATGCAACAAATAACTACAAGTTTCTTTCCAAATATAAAAATGTGCTTCTTACTTAACCATTAGATATTATTATAACAATGAATATACCAGGATTTCTTCAGGCTTGCCCTTCTCCAAGTTATTCTACATCCAACAGCAGAAATCACATTTCTTATCAGATGTTCTCATTAGATGTCTTCTTTGCAGAGGAAATTTATGCTAATAGTTGTCAACTCCATACATCTAAAATTGCCACCATTTACCCACCCAGACTTCCTTATCATAATCTAGTTTGTGTTTGCTCACTGTTTAAGCATTGCACTTTGAGAGTGTGGTTCAAATTTATTGCATTTGTTCATATTTGAGCTTTCTGTTGGGAGGCATTCTCCTCTTGGAGGGCGTCAGAATCCTAGGAGGTAAATTTGGGTATGTTGATCCAAAAAGCTGCCCATTGGTCACCACTATTCCTTACTTGAGAATTACTAGATAATATTTTCTGTGTTTGGGATTGTACAAGGTTAGCAAGAGTATCTTTAACCTAATAAGCATGGTTGTTGAAGGCCTTTCTTTCCCAACTGGATTAGTGCCCTATTTAAAAATCCCAGAAGGGAGATTTACTATTCCTTGTCTCTTCTGTGTGTTTGCTGAACTATTCTTATGAACTTCCTACTGCCAAGATGGGATAAACACTAGTCTTGAAAATCTCCATATAGAGGAGAAAGTTGGCACTCTTCCTCAATCAGTGACATCTACCTAAGTCAGATCAAATGATAAAGTACTGAATAGCTATATTTATTATCTTAAAAGTAACTAAATTCTATACAGTGTTAATTTTAAAAGACTTTTGCTGACAAAATCTTATTGTTTTAATTCAATTAGCTTAGTTAGCTCAGATGCCTCTGAGATAAAGTCAATGTCAACAACAAACTCAAGAGGATAGAGTTGACGTTAATAAGAAGATTTTGAAAGAAAAATTGGTTTGTAGACAAGTAAGAGTTGATATGTATTTGTATGATATCAAAGTAGGACTTTTTAGGGGAGGAGCAGAAATTTAATTCACAAAGTAAACCTTACTAAAGACAATGCAATAAAATTGACTTGATTGAATTAAAATTAAAATCCATGATGTAGCTCACAGAAGTGTGTTAACAGCCCACTTTCTGCCAGATTCCTACTTACACTGGTTGCTACACTTTTAAAATGAGCATTATTACTGCTATTTGCCTATCTTCCATTTTAATGCCCTGAGACAAAATCCTAGTCACCCTTCTCTAGTTCCAGCTTTACTTATAAATCAAAATATAGATTTGTTAACCAAAACTCAGCTTAATATCTTCATGTTATCAAATGTCCTATCTGCACTCCCAGAAAAGAAGAGATCAGTTCCAATTTTTAAAAAGCAAAAAAGAAAAAATAATCCAGAGTAGTCAACAAATAGCCTTGAAATCTTCCTTCATAATAAAGTCAGGCAATTTGGCACATTCCATTTGGGGAAGCCGGGGAAAGTGTGCTACTCAAACGTTAAGATAGAATAAGTAGGGGAAGCGGTACAAAGGTGGGAGCAGGCTGTATGTGGGAAATTTCTATACCTTTTGCTTAATTGTGCTATATACCTAAAATTGCTCTAAAAAATAAATCTATTTAAAAAATAAATAAATGGCACTTTCTGCTAATCTTCAGCTACCCTGGAGTTCACATAACTACAGTCAGACTCCCCTAAGTATGCACAAGTTAACTATGGCTTTTCTTTTCTTTTTTTGTGTGTTTCAAGTCAAAATGATAAATTACCAGCCCTCTGTGATTTAGGTATGAGTCCCACCTCAACGGAGGCTGATAGAGAATTCTCCTGAAGGCTCATGAAGCTGTACAGCACTTGGCAGTGATAAATACATCCGGCTGACAGTAATAGAGACTCATCAACACTCGGATATTGAGTTTCTTTCAGCTGACATTCATACGAGGAACAGCTTCTAAAACACTTTTTCATGCACTTATGTTTTTCTGCCAGTAAAGGGAAAGTATTCGGAGTATTTTCGGCTACCTCATCAGCAGGTACAGAAAACCCTCCTGTTTTCCAAATTTAGGATTCAGTTTTAGAAGTCAGTCCCAGTTCTGATATTCTCTTCCTGCCCCAATAGCTAATTATGCCTTCTGTTTCTTGGTGTTGCTTCTGCAGTGGCCTGGGAAGACTCTCCTTATTAGAAACAGTATCAGTTAATGTCAAAGCAGGCTTTCAGACATGTAACATTTGAAAAATCAAAAAAAAGGAAAAGGAGAGAGCTTTAGTAAAAATAAGGAGAATGATAAGAAACCAAATATCTAGTTGGCAAAACCTATAGCCCAGCATGTAGTTATAAGTAGGGTAGCCTATAATCTTATAATTGAGACAGTCTAAGATATAAACTGATCCATATTTTCCTTCCACAAAATATTCTAGTGGGCAAAATATTTGCTATATAATTCGTTTTAAAGATGATAGTCAGGAGGCTGATTTTTGTCAAAATGTTGTTCTAATTCTAGAGCCAGGCTAATTTCCATGGCAGCGATGCCATGAAGAGAGTTAAGACTGTTTCAAAGCAATATGCTAGATTAAAATAACCAGATAACTGTGAAGAAAATTAGAAATAACTTTAAAGTCCTTTCTTCTTCAGAAAGCTTATGAATGTGTAGTGAAATAAAAAGAAAGACATCTGTATATTTTTTAAGGCAGTTTAAAGGAATACAGCCAAACTGAGGTTACTGGCACTTCTTTTGTCTGCACTCATTAATCTGGACAGAAACAAATTTTAGCAGTTGAATTCTATATGTGCTTCCCATAATCCTGCAAACACATTTCAAACTACTGTACTGATATTGCAGTTCCAGGTTGTTGAGGAGAAAATAAGCTTGCATCCTTTGGAACTGGCATAGCCAATGCTTTTCAAAACGGACTAAATCCCTGGGATCTTTCCTAAGCTTATTAAAGTGTTGCATTTGCCTTCCAAGTGTCACTTTTTAACCAGAACACTCTCGTAATTTTACCCTAACTCTATGACAGCTCCCATGTTTTAAGACAGCCAAAATTTCAACATTTTACATATAACAAGAGAATAAATGGTCCCTCCGTGAATAATTTTCATTTTTGCAGGATGAAGTTATTAAACAGAAACTTTCATTAGATCTGCCATCATTGTTTTAGAGATGAGAAAAAGAAATAATATTCAAGGTGATATGCCTAATTGCCACTGAACCACCACAATAACTCATTAACTTCAGATGAGGGGCCACAGACTTTAAAGTCCCTTCCAATAAATTAGGGAAAAAAAGTCTGTTCTAAGTGAGTTGTTTTAAAGAAGTTTAAGTTATGTTACAAGCATACAATAAAAATACAAAATAAACTGATAAAATAATTCTCAGTCAAATAAATGAAATATGGAGTCAAGCCTGTTAGAATGTTTGTGTCTGGAGAAAAAGATACCAATTACATTAAATATATTCTAGGGGCTGACCCCGTGGCAGAGTGGTTAAGTTTGCGCGCTCCGCTGGAGGTGGCCCGGTGTTTCATTGGTTCAAATCCTGGGCGCGGACCTGGCACCGCTCATCAAACCACACTGAGGCAGCGTCCCGCATGCCACAACTAGAAGGACCCACAACGCAGAATATACAACTATGTACTGGGGGGCTTTGGGGAGAAAAAGGAAAAAAATAAAATCTTTGAATATATTCTATATGGTACAGAGAAAGAGAAAGAAAACATTTAACTAGATGACTAGGTTCACAGTGCAGACTGCTTTTGACCTAGAGGGTAAAGATGCATGGCATATTGAGGGTTTTTATAATGGAGGTTTTCTATATACCTATGTTATTAGCAACAAGCAGTGAGGTTGAATTTCTCCTGCATTAGGAAGACAAATACATTCCTTTACCACTTGTTATAACTGTGAAATAAAGTCTTCTTGGAGTGAGACTTGAGGCGGTGCCTTTTGTTATTCTTTTCCATTACCATCTTTTACTATCTCCATGCTGTCAAGTAAGTGAATATAAGATATTGATGTCTTATGAAATCTAAAATGTTACTTCTCTCAAAGCTATCTATTCTTTAACTGAGGATCAAAGAATAAGCAAAAAACAATTAAACTCTAACTGTGGCATCAGCGCTAATTTTGGAGTCCAGCTATATCCTTGAACAAGAGATTTCCTAGCACCCACAAAGTCACAAAATCATACTACTGTCTCCATCTCCAAACAAGCTCAATGTTCACACACTGACTAGTCCCACTCTTCTTTTGGTTACAAATATGATGGCTCTGATAATGCATGTGAGGAAAGCTGTACCTCAAGCATAGGTACCGATACACACCCTGCACATATAAAAGGCAAGAAATGAAGCATCTTAGTAGTCTTACATTATCTATCCTATAAAAACCTGGGATGTCAAAACTGGAAGGAATCTTGGAGATCACCTAGTTCAATCACCACATTTCTTACAGATGGAGAAATTGAGGCTTAGGGAGGGATTGTACAAGATCATTCCACTAGTTACTAGTAGAAGCAGGACTTTATCCCATAGCTCCTGATTACTAGTTTGGTAAGATACCCCACATAACCAGACAGTTTCCCAGTTTCCCTCCCACTGTTGGGGATGATTACCTAAACATGATCTGTACTACGAACTTCTGTTTATGGAACACAAAGTCTTTCTCTTGAAGATGAAAGAGTGTATATTTCAAGACCAAAGAGAACCATATCTTTCTGCTAATGTTTTTCTCTGACCACTATATTTTCATATTCTAGAGTTATCGAGTTGAACAAACCTTAATATTTAGTATTAAAGTGTTTCCCATTATTCACCTATTGATTCAAAGTTTCTTAATTGTATAATTCATTTTTATTTCAAAACACTTTGACCATGAACTCTGAGGAAAAACAATATCAAATTATAAAAATAGGAAAAATTTTAAATGCATAATTTGTCAAACTGCTATCTCAGGAAAATATTGATTTTTGAGTACTTGTCCATAAAGCATTTCTCAATATGTACTATTAGGGCTTAAATGCAGATCTTTTTCAATGCTATTTGTATTTTAATAAGGACCCAAATTCAGTCTTGTAAAATTTGTTAGTCTAATGAATGCATTCTCATGTTTCTCTTATGGTGTATGCTTCCTCTCTGCACAGTTAGATTATATGCTTCTCTAAGTGTAGGAATCACTTCATCAAACATTTCTTGTATTCTTTCCTGCACTTAACACAAGGCTTATCACATAGTCAGTGCTCCACATATAATAGCTGTAGAATGAACAGATTTATTATTTATCTCCAAGATAATGGCTATATAGTTTTTTTGAAGGACACAAGCTTCAGACAATCTTGGATAGAAAGCTACAAATTTGCCAGCTGTGTGATCTTGCAGAAATTACTTGGCAAGGCTGATACTTAGTTGCTCACCTGTAATACCGAGAAAAATATCAGTGATTCTAATTACCTCACAAGCTTGTTGTGAAATGAGATAACATTTGTGAAATATCTAGCACACATTTCCTGCTTTACACAATAGACATAAGCAATAAATGTTCATTCTCTTTTCTTTCTGTTTTTTTATTAGAATCAAATAATCACAGAAATGACCTCAAAAGACCTTAACAGAAAAACTGAAAAAAAAATCATGCCATGGAATCACATGGAACAAGTTACTTTACTTCAATTCATTATTTAGAAAATAAAGATATTATCCTCACAAAGCTAATGGGAGGATTAAGTGAGAATAAAGTAAAACAATTACTACATTGCCTAGTTCAGAGTAGATGCTCAACACGTGGTATTTATTGTTGGAATATGTTATTAAACCAAAGTTCTTCATTAGTATGAACTTAATTTTTAATACATTCATCAGTTCTAGAATTATAATTGACATAATATTGCCTCACTACATTTATGATATACCCATGGCAATATCTGTAGACCCTTGTACATAACGTCTTCCTGGGTAGCGTTCAGATTTATTCTCAGCCTGTGTCAGTGGGTCCTCTGAACTGCTGTTCAATAGAGACAAAGGCTACCACTAAATACACTGCTGAGGGAGAAGGAGGAGTGCAGTACTGGGGCCACAACAAAGAGAAAGGGAAACATTGGGGATGAGAAAACTAAGCCTCTATCTTTCCAAACACATGCAAAAGCAGAGAGAATCATGTAATCAACTCTTACATCCAAATTGTCCACATTTCTCAGTTTCAACAACCATCAAAACTTTGTCAATTTTGTTTCCTCCATCAGGTCCTAATTCTTTATGTATTGGAATATTTTAAAGATAATACCAGACATTGATATCATGTCATTTCATCCACAAGTACTTCAGTATTCATGATATAGACTTTTTACTAACAAAAACACCATGCTATTAACACACCCCAAAAAATCAATGCTAATTCCATACTATCAGCTAATTCTCGGCCTATATTTAAATTGATTTGATTTTCTCAAAATATTTTTACAGGTGATTTTGTTCCAATCAGGATTCCAACACAGTCTGTATGTTACATTTACTTATTTCTCTTACATCTCTTTTATTCTGAAAGAATCATTTCCTTTTCTTTGCCAATCCGAGTTGTAATCTGAGTAAATTTGTGACCTTAATTCAGAGATTTTGCCTGAATCTGGAAAGGCAGAGAACAAGTTAGAATGGCTTATTGTAGATGTTCAGATATGGTGACCATTATTAGCTACATTATTCAGTGAACACTAACAAACACTAAAAAATAATTTGACTGTACCTGCTGAATGTAAATATGTTACTCTTTAAAAAATAAGAACAGAAAAATAAACTAAAAGTCATCTTATTTTTGTTGTTTAACCTTACTCCTCTGTATCATTGGTCGCTTTACTGTTCTGCTTCACTTTTCAGGTCAATAAGATTCTTTAGAGTCACACAGGGTGTACCGCTGAAAGGGTTAATGTACTAGCGATAAAAAAAAATCAGTTTATTTCTTTTCTCCAGAACTACTCTCTGGAGGAAGTTTGCTCCAAGCTTTTATTCTGCAGCCTGACCCAGAGATTGCTGTTCCATGAAAATTTTAGCTTCAAGGCAAATTTAGGTGATAAACCCTAAAATGATCTGTATTTTTCATTGTTTAACACATTACAACATTTTCCTTAACATTTCTTTATTGCTCTTTAGCTTCTACAGGCTTGGCAATATCTTGGATGATGTAATTAATCTGAATCATTAAGTTTGCTTCAAAATGAGGGAGTATTCATTGCATTCACAGCTCCTTATAGGAGAAGATTCTTAGAGGTAAGCAAAGTTCGTCCCTAGTGGAGCCATTGTTCTTGGACCACCAGCATAGCACTTAGTACAGAAATTTATCCTAGAATTTATGTTTTAAAAATCCACACTAGCATTTAATATCCCTTAGTTTATAACCTTTATCCAATGTGTCTTATTTGCTCGTCAAATATATCTTTTAGGTTTACTCTCCTCATCCTGGCATTCAAATTTCTCAAAAAATCTCACCCAGAGATGGAATTTCTGTGAATCCAATAGAACTTAATCTCCGGATCACTCACTTTCATGGGTCCCTATTAAGGCCCTGACAGGACCTTAGCAATGTGTCCATATGTCCACGCATTTCTGAAAAATTTGCAAAAGTATCATAGTTTATATTCAGTTAAGACTACTGCCTCATTCTACTCTGATTTTGCCTCATGTTAGATGGCATTAGAGGGATCATAGTCATAGGCCTTTTTACAATCTGATTAAAGGGAAGTTGACAAGTTATCTGATACTGACAGAGATAATATAAAACTCATAATTTGACATTATAATGAGGATGCTGATGACAAATTTGTTAATGAATGCCATCAATTCAAAGAGTGTCTAAGATTAGTCATTTCCCAAGAAAACATGAAGGGTCAAGAAATTTTGTAGCTTACATAGGAAAGAAATTTGATAGTAGTTTTATCAAATTTGACAACAATCCTAAAAATTTACATGACTATTTATAATGAGCTGTGAAGCCGAAAGAACCTGTTTTAAACTAGCAATGATAAAAATAAATTTGTATCTATCACACTACAGGTGAAAAGCAATCATCTTTATTCTTTCCATAGACATTTATATTACAAAACCATTGTTTTATGAAGAGGCAATCAATAAGTATCAGGTAAAACATGTATGAAGAAAATTATTGTAGAGGTGTTCAAGCCATAATAAAAATTTCACTCTTCTAGATTTTAAAAATGTTCATCAGCTTTCTAAAATTTGAAGTTTGTTGAGATTTCTTTTCTCTTTCTAAAAATTTTTGTTCATACCCAATACTGTATTCAAAATTTTATGGTATTTCTTTTAAAGAGGGCCCCACATTATATAAGCCTAGAACCCACCAAACCTAGATGTGCCCCTGATCTGAGCACTCATTACCCACTTAAACTTATCTCCCACTACTTCCCAGTATGAATCCTCCACATTAATCAAGCCAACTTCCACTCATGTTGATCAAGCCAGTTTCCTTATCATCCCTCAAACATACCATGTTGATTCCTGCCTCTACTTCTATCAGCTTGGCTTGTCATCCACCCTTAGGTCACCCAACTATGCAAATATTCTTCTTCATCCTTAAAGAGTTAACTCAAAAGTCATCACTTGTAGGAAGTTTTTCTTGATTTGATCATCCCTCTTCAGACGCAATTGGTCGCTCTTCTCTCTGAATCAGCTTTCACTTTATATTAATTTAAATAGAAGTTAAGCACTATAAGTCAATCCCTCATTAGATTGTGATTGTTCTCAGAGCAGGAGGAAGCTTTTATAGGTTAGTTTCTGCCAGAATGCCTGGTATGTTATTTTCCTAACTGAGGGCTTTCAGTTGATGCTGGTTGAATCAGTAGGTGGGTGTGTAGCAAAATCCTATTTTTAGAACACAACTGAATTCCACCTCTATGAAGCTATTTTTTCCTGTTTACTCAAGTGCAAATAGATTTATCCCTTTTTAAGAACTTCATTTTGCATTATTGATCTGTATCTTAATCATTTATTGTATAACATCAATTATTACATGTTGTCTTCCCATTTGAATTGAGATTAGGAATCATGACATAGACTTCTTGTGGAGCTTTCCTAGAGCTTGCTATTTAGTTGAATTGTTGAACTGCATTATTAAGCATATTTTATTTCTCCACTACAAAATATTCTTCTACCTATATTTGTTGACAATGAAATGCAAGATTCACAATCATTGCCATAACTTTTCAACACCTGTACACTCATTTACTTAATATTTTCTCTCAACACGTTCATTTTAAATATATATCTTTAAAAAGGAAACAACTTAAATTGAAAGTTAGAACTGCTAGCCATAAAGAGCAGTTATGATTTCTAGCTTCTGTCAAATGCTCTGATCATAACCCTGCTTCCTTTTTATTAAACACAAAGATTACCAAATGTTAGAAAGATGTTAAAGACTTATTAGCACCAAACTGAGACTTTCTCTTTAACATAATCCATTCATTCATATAATTGACCTTTGTTTTCCTTTTACTATGTGCTTGGATACTCAAGATAACTGGTCTCATTGGGATTCTACTGGCAGAAGATTGGAGGGAAGCAATCAATACAAATAAGTACACAAGTTAATTTGAGCTAGAACAAATTCATTGAAGAAAAGAAAATGGAGTAATATGAAAGAGAGTGATGGGATGAGAGTCATTTTTGATTGGGCCATCAGAAAAATAAAAAGAAAATTGTAAAGGAGAAAGCTTTCTCACTGAATTATTATTTTTAAAATCTATGCCTGTGTATCACCTAAATAATTCATGTATACCACCAAGGTACATGTCTTACATTTTGGCAAACACTAGATAATATTTACATTTTGAAGTAGATATATCTGAATAAAAGTTTCAGCTCTGCCACTTACCAACTGTGAAATATTGGCCAAGTTATCTATCTCTGTAATCCTCAGTTTCCTTATCAAAAAAATGAAGACAGAGACGGTGTCAAGATGGTGGCATAGGAAGACTCTGAACTCACCTCCTCCCATGGACACAAAGAATTTACAACTACTCTTAGAACAATTACCCCTGAGAGAGAACTGAAAACTGGATAAAAATAACCCCCACAACAAGGGACAGTGCCGACTGAGGTGGAAGAAGCAGAAATTCCTCTCTGGAGAAAAAACAAAGTGACCTTTGAGCTGCAGCAGTTAAAGCTGGCCAGGAGCAATCCTAAGGTACAAAGTCTTCCCTGGAGGGGATGGGGATCTGAGTAGGGGAGCGTTACCACAATAAGCAGCATGGGACTCAGCACAACTAAGACAAGGGTCATAATATCTGGCTTTGCTGGCTATTAACTACAACGGGGAATATCCCCAGAAAAGCTATCAGACATAAGGGGAAAAAAGCATATTCTTAAAGGGCCCATGTACAAATTCACCCGTCTTGGAAAGCAATCTAAAATCACCAGAAAGAAAGGTGCACAGTCCTTTGGTGGAAAGAGACTCACTGGATAGGCTCTGTGTGCATCTAGGTGATAGGTGAGACCTCCCCAAAGACAGAAACATTGGTGGCAGCTATTGTTGAGACCTAGTACAGGTGTGCTGACACAGATGCTGGCAGGAGCCATTGGAGTTCTTCCCTTGGCTCATTAGCCCAGGGGTCTACCCCACTCACTAGAGCACACATTTAATCAAGCTCAGCCAAGGGAGGCAACCTACCCTAGGGACTGGCCCCACCCAAGAGTCAGCCCTTGGACAACTTGTGGGCCTGCACACGTGGGGTGCCTGGAAACTTGGCAGCTAGGCGAGAGGGTCAGCCTCTGTGGGGCAGGGCATGTTCAAGGGGTGGGCCTGCATTGGTGGAGTGTGTAGGGCCTCTGCAGTGGGGTGACTGGGTCTGCTTCAGTATATCAAGGTGTGTTCATGGGGCAGGACTTTGCTGGCAGCATGTGTGGCCATGTGGGTGATGATGCTTGTCAGCTGCAGCAGGTTTATGTCTCTCAAACAGCCACATGGGGGATCGGACACCACCTCCTAAAGCCTAAAACAATTGGGTGCTCCCATGTCTGGGGCCAGCCTCACTCAGATGCAATTCTGAGAGCGCTGACAATAGCCTTGCAAACATGAGGCCTAAAGCAATTGTAAGACCCTGAACCTAGCAATCAGCCATGCTGGGGGCCTAGTAACATAACAGAAAAACTGCAATAGGAATGTGCTATTAGACCTTGCAGACAACTGTGCTGGGTCTTCCCACACTGACAAAGAGACTGAAAGGCCCATAGCAGCCATACACAGCTGAGCATTACAACCAGCTGGCTGGGGGACAGCATAGCCTCCGCAGGCACCTGCAGCAAGAGCAACCCTGCCACAAGTGAAGGACACAGATAGCCCAGACAAGGGACGTTCCTGGAACATTTGGAGCTGGTGATGAGAGGGAAGCACACTGCTGGGCCTCATAAGGCATAACTTACATAAGGACACCTCTCCAAGATTGGGCTATGAAGCTAATCCACCTAATACATAGACATAAACACAGAGAAGAGGGAAAATGAAGAGACAAAGGAATATGTTCCAAGTAAGAGCACAGGACAAAACCTCTGAAAAAGAACTAAGCAAAACAGAGATAAACAATCTACTTGACAAATAGTACAAATTAAGAGTCCTAAGGATGCTCACTGATCTGGGGAGAATAATGGATGAACTCAATGAGAATTTCAACAAAGAATTGGAAAATATAAAAAAGAACCAATCAGAAATGAAGAAAACAATATAGGAAATGAAAAATTCAGTAGAAGGATTCAAAAGCAGAGTAGATCATATACAAGAATGGATCAGCGAGCTGGATGAAAGACTAGAGGAAATTACTCAAGTTGAACAGATAAAAGAAAAAAGAATGAAAAAGAACAGGTTAGTCTAAGGGACATCTGAGACAACATCAAGTGCACTAATCCATATTATAGGTGTCCCAGAAGGATAAGAAAGAGACAAAGAGGCAGAAAATCTCTTCAAAGAAATAATAGCTGAAAAATTTCCTAACTTAAGGAAGGAAACCAATATCTAGGTACAGGAAGCACAGAGAGAACAAAACAAGATAAACTGAAAGAGACCCACACCAAGACATATTTTAATTAAAATGTCAAGAATTAAAGATAAAGAAAGAATCCTAAAAGCCACAAAAGAAAGGCAACAAGTTAAATACAAAGGAAACCTCTTAAGACTATCAGCTAACTTCTCAGCAGAAAACTTACAGGCTAGAAGGGAGTGGCACAATAGATTTAAAATACTGAAAGGAAACAAACTACAGCCAAGAATATTCTACCTGGCAAGGTTATCATTCAGAATGCAAGGAGAGATAAAGAGTTTCCCAGACAAGCAAAAACTAAAGGAGTTTAGCACCAAGAAACCAGCCTTACAAGAAATGCTACAGGGACTTATTTAAGTGGAAAAGAGAAGACCACACATAGGAATAAGAACATTATCAAATAAAAAGCAATAACATCACTGGTAAAGGCAAATATATAGTAAGGGCAGCAGATCAACCACCTATGAAGCTAATACGAAGGTCAAATGACAAAAGTACTAAAATTATCTGTTTCCATGATAAGAGGGTAATGGATACACAAGCACAAAAAAAGACATCATATATGATATCAAAAACATAAAATGTGGGAGGAGAATAAAAGAGTAGAGCTTTTAGCAAGAGGTCAAACTAAATAAACATCAACTTAATACAGTTTGCTATACACATAGGTTATTATATATGAACCTCATGGTAATCACAAACCAGAAACCTATAATAACTACACTAAAAATTAAGAGAAAGGAATCCAAACATAATACCAAAGAAAGCCATCAAACCACAAGGGAAGAGAGCAAGAGAAGAAAGGAACAGAGAAGAAATGCTAAAACACACAGAAAATAAGTAACAAAATGGCAATAAGTACATTCATATCAATAGCTACTCTAAATGTCAATGGATTAATGCTCCAATCAAAAGGCATAGGGTGGCTGATTGGATAAAAAAAAGACCCATATATATGCTACATACAAGAGACACACTTCAGACCTAAAGACACTCACAAACTGAAAGTGAAGGGATGGAAAAAGATACTCCATGCAAATGGCAATGAAAAGAAAGCTGGAGTTTCAATACTTATATCAGACAAAATATACTTTAAAACAAAAACTGTAACAAGAGACAAATAAGGGCACTACATAATGATAAAGGGAATGATCCAACAAAAGGATATAATACTTGTAAATATCTATGCACCCAACATAGGAGCACCTATATACATAAAGCAATTATCAACAGATATAAAAGGAGAATTAGACAGTAACACAATGATAGTAGGGGACTTTAACATTCCACTTACACCAATGGATAGATCATCCAAGCAGAAGATCAATAAGGAAACATTGGCCTTAAATTACACATTAGACCAGATGGACTTAGTAGATATAAACAGAACATTCCATCCAAAAACTGCAGAATACATATTCCTTTCAGATGTACATGGAACATTCTCCAGGATAGCTCATATATTAGGCCTCAAAACAAGTCTCGATAAATTTAAGAAGATCAAAATAATGCCACACAGCTTTTCTGATGACAATGGTATGAAACTAGAAATCAACTATAGGTAAAAAATCAGAAAACCCACAAATATGTAGAGATTAAACAAAATGCTACTGAGCAATGACTGGGTCAATGAAGAAATCAAACGAGAAATCAAAAAATGCCTGGAGACAAATGACAATGAAAATATGACGTGTCAAACTTTATGAGATATAGCAAAAGCAATTCTAAGAGGGAAGTTTATAGCAATACTGGCCTAGCTCAACAAACAAGAAAAATCCCAGATAAACAATCTAACAGTGCACCTAAAGGAAATGGAAAAAGAAGAATCAAAGCCCCAAATCAGTAGCATGAAGGAAATTATAAAAACCAGTGCAGAAATAAATGAAATAGAAACTTAAAAAAGTAGGAGATATCAACGAAGTGAAAAGCTGGTTCTTTCAAAAGATAAACAAAATTGACAAACCTTTAGCTAGATTCACCAAGAAAAAAAGAGAGAAGGCTCAAATAAATAAATCAGAAATGAAAGAGGAGAAATTACAATGGACACCTCAGAAATACAAAAGATTATAATAGAATACTATGAAAAACTATATACCCACAAATTGTATAATCTAGAAGAAATGGATAAATTCTTATAATCATACAACTTCCAAAAGTGCATCAGGAAATAGAGAATTCGAACAGACAAATCACCAGCAAGAAGACTGAAACAGTAATCAAAAATCTCCCAAAAAATGTGTCCAGGACCACACAGTTTCCCTGGTAAATTCTACCAAAAATTCAAAGACTTAATACTTATACTTCTCAAACTCTTCCAAATAATTGAAGAGGAGGAGAAGCTTGCTCACTCATTCTTTGAAGCCAACGTTACCCTGATACCAAAACCAGACAAGGACAACACAAAAAAAGAAAATTCCAGGCCAAAATCACTGATGAACATTGATGCAAAAATCCTCAACAAAATACTAGCAAATTGAATAAAACAATACATTAAAATGATCACATACCGGGGCTGGCCCCATGGTCGAGTTGTTAAGTTCGTGTGCTCCGCCTTGGCAGCCCAGGGTTTCGCTGGTTCAGATCCTGGGCGCAGACATGGCACCACTCATCAGGCCATGCTGAGATGGCATCCCACATGCCACAACTAGAAGGACCCACAACTAAAATATACAACTATGTACTGGCAGGACATGAGGAGAAAAAGCAGAAATAAAAAGAAGATTGGCAACAGTTGTTAGCTCAGGTGCTAGTCTTTAACAACAAAAAAGATCATATACCATGATCAAGAAGGATTTGTTCCAGGGATGCAGGGATGGTTCAACACCCATAAACCAATCAACATGATACACCAGTTCACAAAATGGAGAACAAAAATCACATGACCATCTCAATAGATGCAGAGAAAGCATTGACACCTATTTATGATAAAATCTCTGAATAAGATGGGTATAGAAGGAAAGTACCTCAAAAGTAGTAAAGGCCATATATAACAAACCCACAGCTAATATTATTCTCAATGGAGAAAAAAATGAAAGCTATCCCTTTAAGAACAGGAACCAGACCAGGATACCCACTTTTACTACTCTTATTTAACATCATATTGGAAGTCCTAGCCAGAGAAATCAGGCAAAGAAAAGAAATAAAAGAGATCCAAATTGGAAAGAATGAAGTGAAACTCTCACTATTTGCAGATGACATGATTTTATACATAGAAAACCCCAAAGAATCCACCAAAAAACTTTCAGAAATAATAAATGAAATCAGGAAAGTTGCAGAATACAAAATCAACATACAAAAATCAGTTGAGTTTCTATATACTATTAATGAAGTAGCAGAAAGAGAAATTAAGAATACAATCCCATCTACAATTGCAACAAAAAGAATAAAATACCTAGGAATAAACTTAACCAAAGAGGTAAAAGACCTGTACACTGAAACTATAAAACATTCTTGAAAGAAATTGAAGACAACACAAAGAAATAGAAAGATATTCCATTCTCTTGGACTGGAAGAATTAACATAGTTAAAATGTTCATATTTCCTAAAGCAATCTACAGATTTAATGTAATCTCTATCAAAGTTCCAATGACATTTTTCACAGAAATAGAACAAAGAATCCTAAAATTTATATGGCAAAACAAAAGACCCCGAATAGACAAAGTAATCCTGAGAAAAAAGAACAAAGCTGGAGGTATCACACTCCCTGATTTCAAAATACACTACAAAGCTATAGTAATCAAAACAGCATAGCACAGGCACAAAAACAGACACAGATCAACCGAACCGAATCAAGAACTCAGAAGTAATCCCACACATCTGTGGACAGCCTAATTTTGACAGGGGAGCAAAGAAAATACAATGGAGAGAGAAAAGTCTCTTCAATGAATGGTGATGTGAAAACTCGACAGCCACATGCAAAAGAATGAATGTAGACTATTACCTTACACCATACACAAAAATTAACTCAAAATGGATTAAGGACTTCAATGTAAGCCTGGAATCATGAAATATCTGAAAGAAAACATAGGCAGTATGCTCTTTGACATCAGTCTTAGCAGCATATTTTCAAGTACCATGTCTGACTGGGCAAGGGACCAATAGAAAAAATAAACAAATGGGACTATATGAAACTAAAACTCTTCTGCACAGCAAAGGAAACCATCAACAAAATGAAAAGACAACCTAATAAGTGGGAGAAGATACATCTGATAAGGGGCTGATATCCAAAATATATAAAGAACTCATACATCTCAACAACAACAAAAATAACAACCCAATTAAAAAAATAGGCAAAAGATCTGAACAGTCATTTCTCCAAAGGAGATATACAGATGGCCAACAGGCATATGAAAAGATGTTCAATATCACTAATTATCAGGGAAATGCAAATCAAAACTACAGTGAGATATCACCTCACACCAGTCAGAACGGCTATAATTAACAAGACGGGAAACAAGTGTTGGAGAGGATGTGGAGAAAAGGGAACACCCATACACTGCTGGTGGGAGTGCAAACTGGTGCAGCCACTATGGAAAACAGTATGGAGATTCCTCAAAAAATTAGGAATAGAAGTATCATACAATCCAGCTATTCCACTGCTGGGTATTTATCCAAAGAACATGAAAACATGAATGTGTAGAGATATATGCACCCCTATGTTCATCACAGCATTATTCACAATAGTCAAGACTTGTAAGCAACCTAGGCGCCAATCAAGGGGATGAATGGATAAAGAAGATGTGGTATATATACACAATGGAATACTACTCAGCCATAAGAAATGATGAAATCTGGCAGTCTGTGACAATATGGATGAACCTTGAGGGTATTATGCTAAGCGAAATAAGTCAGAGGGAGAAAGTCAAATACTGTATGATCTCACTCATAAGTACAAGATAAAAACAACAACAAACATATACAGAGATTGGATAGGTGGTTGGGGGGGCGAAAGGAGTGATCAGGCACATGTGTGTGGTGATGGATTATAATCAGTCTTTGGGTGGTGAACATGATGTAATCTACACAGAAATCGAAATATAATGATGTACACCTGAAATTTATATAATGTTATAAACCAATGTTACAGCAATAAGAAAATAAAATTAATAAAAAAATGAGGACAATAAAAATAAAAGAAAAATCACAGTATTGCTGTAAAGATTAAATAACAGAAAGTATGTAATATACTTAACAGAGTGTCTGGAGCATCATAAGCAGTCTTTTGCAAAAGTCCTATGGCAATTTAACCATTTAACAATTGTCAGGTCCTTCTGGAAAATAAAGGGAGCCTTTGGTAGTAGAAATTGGCAGAGGCTATACATTTTCCTACCCCCAAACCTCATCAAAAGGTGATATGCTTCATTGAAAACAGGTTTTTGACTAAATTCTGTCATGTGTACAAATATTTATTGGCACAAAAACAATCGTAACTGCATGTAGCTCAGGTTAATTCTCACTCTGCACTGAGACACACAGACTGACATTTTGCAGAAAACACTTACTCTTGGGCGGATGCAATGATATTCCTACAGCAGAAACAGCCAATGTGGTAGTCTCGGCAGGTGGCAGAGAGCTCTGTGAAGTGGAAGGATACAGAATCAGTGGGGTTCTAGATATTGAGCTTTGCACAGAAGATCACAGGCTGCTGGGCTTGCCAGATTCTTATACCTGGTTCTTGTAACGGTAGTGGGACCTGTATTATCTTTCTAACCAGCCATCTCTCTTGAATCCCACTAATGAAACATATTTCTAAGATCTATTATTCTAATTTCAAAATCTCTGCTATAGATTTTTATAGTAATACTGGAAATGCTAAATTATTTCTGTTTTGTTGATCGCAACTTGAGGTACTTCAAATGCTAATTAACTCCCTCTATAGTGAAGTTGTCTTAATTTGTACACACATTTCTATCATACTGTAAATCCTGAAATATTTTTAAAGTAAAATACCCCACCGCATAACAACTCGATAATATTAGCTGTTATCTTCAGTATAATAAATATAGGTAGAACCTTTGTTGTGACAATTAGAACTAGTTTAAAGGAAAATCCAATTATCCTATCATGGGATAATTACCTCTTCTTCCCATCCCTAATGACTCTGTAAAAGTAAACAAGGCTTTTAGGAAGAGCTGATTAACTCTTTCCAGTCACTAGTTAACTGGAGCATTAGCTTTCACGAACCTGTAAGCCATGTTAGATAGACAGTAGATATTTAATATATCCTTACTTTTGGATAGATGAGATTATTCCAAAAGTACTGATTACTGATACTATGATGATGACTGTTACTATTTTAAATGGAAAGAGTTAATGAAAATTAATAGTTCTCTTTCATCATTTTCCCTCCAGTTTTACTTGTTTGTTGTAGAAACAGCATGGTATACAACAGAAATGTAAAAAGCATTCAATCCAGCTCTGCCACTAATTAGTTGTGTGATTATGCACAACTTCTGTGCTCCAATTTCCTCATCTATAAATTGTGGATCAGACCCACTCTCCCTAACTGGAAGAGCTGTTTTGAAAAGAGAATGAAGTTATGGGTGGGGACAGGTATTGAAATATTTAAAAGCACTACACTAATATAGACTGCTATGATTATTAATATTTTTCTTTTGGCTTGATTGCTAATCAGAAAGCATAATAACGCAGAGGCCAATGATAATAGCATTAGTGACAACAGTCCAATTAGACATCAGTGGATGGTAGAAGCTAGACTACAAAAATATATCAGCATATATAGAAGTCATTCATTTTTCATAAATGCCAAAGTGAGAGAAATTTTTTCTCCAAATAAAAAGCTGATGCTATTATTTATAGAACTGCCTTAAGTTATTCACTAGTTTTCCATCTCCAACTTTTTATTTTTATATTCAAAATGCAAGTCTAGTAGATATATTTTCGTGACGTTTTTGAGTTCTATTTAAGTACACGTCAAGACCAATCCTGTAGGACAGGTAGATGCCTACAAGCTGTGCTTTCAAAAGCTCAAAAGGTTATTTCTCCAGTCTTACTTCCACATTCCTGAAAAGGCCAAGACCATTTGCATCAACTTTTATGATTTTTCTTAAGAAAATTTTTACTGGATTAGGTGTTTTCTAACACTGGAGGAGAAATATATTAGGGATTTATTTTATTGTTAATTTAATGTCATTGCCAAGGAAGCAACTGTCCTGAGATACTGATGATAATGGAATGGGTGAAAAAATGTAGAAAAAGCTCTAAAATGATGGTTTGTCTTGGTCTAGTGAAATGTAAGTGAAGGAGAGGAAGATAGAAGGGAAAACAGGAGTCTGCTTGAGAGCGCTAATAGAAGGAATGGAGAGATGGGGAAAACAGAGGACCAACTTGACGTACTTCACCATTTTGCTTGAGATAAACTTTGAAAACAGAGTTCAGTAATCAATTGATTTGTAGAAACTCAGTTTGCCTCCATTCCCTAAGTGTGGCGCTGTCTTGAGAGTCCCCAGGCATCCAGACATAGGGATCCATCTCAGGACTATGAAAAAGCTTCAAAGGCAAACTTTACCTCCTTTATAATTTGGCCTCTAGACAGCCTTGGAGAGAAGTATTGCATAGAAAATATTATTTCATTTAAACTTTATCAAGTAATGCTCTGTGTGAAGTTAGATATTCTTCAGTTCAACAGCCAACTACTCATAGATGGGTACTGTGATAAAATCTGTAAGATATACAAGTTGGAGAGCAAGAGGCTCCTTAATCTCCACAAACTCGCATGTTTTATAATCCTCTCTTAGTTTTGCTCATCTATAGGCACTTATATCTTCATACAGCAGGACCTGGAGCCATATCTGATCAAGGCAAACTGTACATAAGAAGACATATCTCTATCATTGAGTGAGATTTTGAATTAATCCTGTTGCCATAAGTCAAAGATCTGATATCCCTCAATTTCTCTTTTAAACCATTTGTGTCCAATTAGTGCTACTGAGCTAGGTCTTGGTTTCTGATTGTTCATTTGTTCTTTGCAACGGAAGCTTTGTCTGGATACTGAATACTGGATGCTAGAGCATGTTTGGGCCTTAAAAGACTTTCTGTATATTTCCAATTACCCTTGTCTATACTTCCTCTATCTGCCAGGTGTCTTGCTCAAAATTGGATATACCACCTACAAACATATAGTGCTGCAATATCTGAAATTGCCAATTACCACTTTCTGAAGCCTCTTGCTTCTGTAACTTTACACACAAGATCAGATTCCCTAGGACCCCGCTGCGTGCCAAGATCAAGCACGAGTTAACCACATTTGATTGAATATTCTAATTTAAACTATTGATTATCCCATTGAGCCTGCCTAGGTCATTGCAGTCACTTTAACAGTCAGTCATTTTTCTAATCATAGTCACAATATATACACAAATTTTCTACTGTTGTCTGTCTGCTCTTATAATTCAAGGGTGTGCATTATTTTTAGTTTCTTCATATCTTCAAATCAGAAGATTAATTTATGATGGCACAAGCAGCTGTTATTTCCAAGAAATATCTACAATGAATTTACTGATAAAGTGAGAAGGAAGGAAAGAAAGAAAGAAGGTAAGAAAGAGACGTCATTAAGCACAGTAAAAAACTCAGCATTTTGGCTTGTTGGCTTGGATCTCCAAGTAGATTTCAGGTGAAACATTAAAATGTACATTTTGTGACACTAACGTGAAAATTTCTCCCTTGATGCAAATTCTCTTTAGTATTGTCAGCTAAAACTAAAAAAATACACCGTTCTCTAACTGTTCAAGGAACATACTTATTATGCTATGTAAGACACTATTAATGCAGAAATAAAAATTTTTGACATTGAAAATTTATATCTGTAAGACGAACTCTGTATGACTCCACTCATAGGTGGAAGTTAAACATGCAGACAAAGAGAACTGATTGGTGGTTACCAGGGGAAAGGGGGGGTGGGGGGAGGGCACAAAGGGTGAAGTGGTGCACCTACAACATGACTGACAATAATGTACAACTGAAATTTCACAAGGTTGTAAACTATCATAATCTTAATAAAAAGTAAACAACAACAACAAATAAACATAGCAACAGAAAAAAATTTATATCTGTGATTTACATTCACTTCCACAGCATGGCACATGGCACTGTTTGCACTTATGATTAAACACTTATCTTAAAACATTGCGCTAGATGGCAGAGGAAAAAAGCCTAGTACAAGTAGGAACATAAAACATGAAGGTGTAAAATGCCTTCAAAAGTCAAGTATAGAAAAAAAAGTTAGAAAACAAATTTCATGTTACTGTTTAGGATCGAAATTGAGGTGTAATTATAAAATAATGAAAGTTATTTTCTTGTCTGATAGGTCAACTGGCTGTGATGGCAGCTCTCCAAATTGAAATCTGCTCAGATTTGCAGTAATGTTAGAGTATGTGCATGGTCTCACAAAGTGACTGTGTGAAATGAACAACATGTATATTTCGGTTATGAGTTGCAATTATATTGGCTTACTAAACATCACCCCATAAACCATTAAGTGATGTAAACAAAGACAGAGAAAGTAAACATGGACAAGATACAAGCTTCTACTCTCCTAAGAAATTGTGAAAATTTCATTTCAAAGTCATGTAAAAAAAATTAGGGAATTTTCACACACAAAAAATTATATCACGACTAATTACTTCATATTCCTTTTTATTTTACATCTTTAGCTTTTCTTCTTCTTAGAACTACTTAGTAAAAGCTAAATAAGGATGGTATGTAAAAGTAACATGCAAAGATTGGGGAATGAATATTCTAAGGTGAGAGCCAAGAAAACTTTACCTTCTCTATGGACAAAAGACCAATTGTGATCATAAAATAACCAAAATAGAGAGTAGTGTATGCTTCAAGAAAGGAAGTGGTGTAAATTCAGATTCATAATATCGTTCCTTTCCAAAAGGGGACATAAAAAGAATAAAAAAGATTAAAAGTATCATTTAAATAAAGACAATATCCTGATCGCATAACACAACTCTGAGGCATATCATTCAGATATAAAACATTTTGAATGAAATTAAAAAATACACTAAGAATCAACTATAGAGAGACCAGTGTAATTTGGTGGGATATAAGCAGAAGAAAGTGTGAAAAAGCCCACGACCATTTTTCAAACTGAATGCACAATTGAGAGTACTATGTCAGCCAGGAAACAAGTTGAGGAAATATAATAGTATCACCTAATGTTAAAATACAATTAAAGTAGAAAATTGCTGATGTTTTTTATTGGTAGGAACTAAGTCACTGGAACAGAAGATAGTAGTGAGTACACAACAGATAATGCCAAAAATGACAAAGAAGATGGCCCATTAAGAAAAAAATGATGTTGGAACTTTGATAGGGATTGCGTTGAATCTATAGATTGCTTTAGGAAGTATAGACATTTTAACGATGTTAATTCTTCCAATCCAAGAGCACAGAATATCTGCCCATTTCTTTGTGTCCTCTTCGATTTCTTTCAACAATGTCTTATAGTTTTCAGTGTACAGATCTTTCACCTCTTTGGTTAAGTTTATTCCTAGGTATTTTATTCTTTTTTTTTTTCCTTTATTTTTTTTTATTGAGTTATTGATAGGTTACAATCTTGTGAAATTTGAATTGTACATTAATGTTTGTCAGTCATGTTGTAGGTGCACCACTTCATCCTTTGTGCCCACCCCCACCCCACCTTTCCCCTGGTATCCACTAAACTGTTCTTGGTCCATAGTTTTAAATTCCTCATATGAGTGGAGTCATACACAGATTATCTTTCTCTCGCTGGCTTATTTCACTTAACATAATTCTCTCAAGGTCCATCCATGTTGTTGCAAATGGAATGACTTTGTTCTGTTTTGCAGCTGAGTAGTATTCCATTGTATATATGTACCACATCTTCTTTATCCATTCGTCTGTTGATGGGCACTTAGGTTGCTTCCACGTCTTGGCTATTGTAAACAGTGCTGCAATAAACATTGGGGTGCACAGGACTTTTGGGATTGCTGACTTCAGGCTCTTTGGATAAATACCCAGTAGTGGGATGGCTGGATCATATGGTAGTTCTATTTTTAGTTTTTTGAGGAATCTCCATACTGTTTTCCATAGTGGCGGCACCAGTTTGCATTCCCACCAGCAGTGTATGAGGGTTCCTTTCTCTCCGCAACCTCTCCAACATTCGTTGCTATTAGTTTTAGATATTTTTGTCATTCTAACGGGTGTAAGGTGATATCTTAGTGTAGTTTTGATTTGCATTTCCCTGATGATCAGCAATGATGAGCATCTTTTCATGTGCCTATTGGCCATCAGTATATCTTCTTTGGAGAAATGTCTGTTCATGTCTCCAGCCCATTTTTTGATTGGGTTGTTTGATGTTTTGTGGTTGAGTTGCGAGAGTTCTTTATATATTAAGGATATTAAGCCTTTGTCAGATATATGACTTGCAAATATTTTTTCCCAGTTAGTGGGTTGTTTTATTGTTTCAATCCTGTTTTCATTTGCCTTGAAGAAGCTCTTTAATCTGATGAAGTGCCATTTGTTTATTCTTTCTATTGTTTCCCTTCTCTGAGAAGGCATGGTGTCCGAAAAGATCCTTTTAATACTGATGTCAAAGAGTGTATTGCCTACGTTTTCTTCCAGAAGCCTTATGGTTTCAGGTCGCACCCTTAGGTCTTTAATCCATTTTGAGTTTATTTTGGTGAATGGTGAAAAAGAATGGTCAATTTTCATTCTTTTACATGTGGCTTTCCAGTTTTCCCAACACCATTTGTTGAAGAGACTTTCTTTTCTCCATTGTATGCCCTCAGCTCCTTTGTCAAAGATAAGCTGTCCATAGATGTGTGGTTTTATTTCTGGGCTTTCAATTCTGTTCCATTGATCTGTGCACCTGTTTTTGTACCAGTACCATGCTGTTTTGATTACTGTAGCTTTGTAGTATGTTTTGAAGTCAGGGATTGTGATGCCTCCCGTTTTGTTCTTTTTTCTCAGGATTGCTTTAGCAATTCGGGGTCTTTTGTTGCCCCATATGAATTTTAGGATTCTTTGTTCTAATTCTGTAAAGAATGTCATTGGGATTCTGGTTGGGATGGCATTGAATCTGTAGATTGCTTTAGGTAGAATGGACATTTTAACTATGTTTATTCTTCCAATCCATGTACATGGAATGTCTTTCCATCTCCTTATGTCGTCATCCAATTCTCTCAGAAAGGCCTTGTAATTTTCATTATATAGGTCCTTCACTTCCTCAGTTAAATTTACCCCAAGGTATTTTATTCTTTTTGTTGCGATTGTGAATGGTATTGTATTCTTGAGTTCTTTTTCTGTTGGTTCATTACTGGAGTATAGAAATGCTACTGATTTATGCAAATTGATTTTATACCCTGCAACTTTGCTGTAGTTGTTGATTACTTCTAAGAGTTTTCCAATGGATTCTTTGGGGTTTTCTCTATATAAGATCATGTCGTCTGCAAACAGCGAGAGTTTCACTTCTTCCCTCCCTATTTGGATTCCTTTTATTCCTTTTTCTTGCCTGATTGCTCTGGCCAGGACCTCCAGTACTATGTTAAATAAGAGTGGTGATAGAGGGCATCCTTGTCTCGTTCCTGTTTTCAGGGGGATGGGGTTCAGTTTTTGCCCATTGAGTATGATGTTGGCTATGGGTTTGTCATATATGGCCTTTATTATGTTGAGGTAGTTTCCTTCTATGCCCATTTTGTTCAGAGTTTTTATCATAAATGGCTGTTGGATCTTGTCAAATGCCTTCTCTGCATCTATTGAGATGATCATGTGGTTTTTATTCCTCAGTTTGTTGATGTGGTGTATCACGTTGATTGATTTGTGGATGTTGAACCATCCCTGTGTCCCTGGTATGAATCCCACCTGATCCTGATGTATGATTCTTTTGATGAATTGCTGAATTCTGGTTGCCAAAATTTTGTTTAGAATTTTTGCATCTATGTTCATCAGTGATATTGGCCTGTAGTTCTCTTTTTTCGTGGTGTCCTTGTCAGGTTTTGGTATCAGCGTGATGTTGGCCTCATAGAATGTGTTAGGAAGTGTTCCATCTTCCCTAATTTTTTGGAATAGCTTGAAAAGGATAGGTATTAAATCCCCTCTGAAAGTTTGGTAGAATTCCCCAGGAAAGCCATCTGGTCCTGGGGTTTTATTCTTTGGGATGTTTTTGATTGCTGTTTCAATCTCTTTCCTTGTGATTGGTCTGTTCAAATTGTCTGCCTCTTCTTGAGTGAGCTTTGGGAGATTGTAGGAGTCCAAGAATTTATCCATTTCCTCTAGGTTATCCATTCTGTTGGCATATAGTTTTTTGTAGTATTCTCTTATAATCTGTTGTATTTCTGCAGAGTCTGTTGTTATTTCTCCTCGCTCATTTCTGATTTTGTTTATTTGAGCTTTCTCCCTCTTTTTCTTTGTAAGTCTGGCTAGTGGTTTGTCAATTTTATTTATCTTCTCAAAAAACCAGCTCTTTGTCTCATTGATCCTTTCTACTGCCTTTTTCATTTCAATAGTATTTATTTCTGCTCTGATTTTTATTATTTCTCTCCTTCTGCTGACTTTGGGCTTCATTTGTTCTTTTTTCTCTAGTTCAGTTAGGTGTGCTTTAAGGTTGCTTATTTGGGATTTTTCTTGTTTGTTAAGATGTGCCTGTATTGCGATGAATTTTCCTCTTAATACAGCTTTTGCTGTATCCCATATGAGTTGGTATGGCATGCTATCATTTTCATTTGTTTCCAGGTATTTTTTTATTTCTTCTTTAATTTCTTCAATGATCCATTGCTTGTTCAGTAGTGTGTTGTTTAGTCTCCACATCTTTGTGCCTTTCTCAGCTTTTTTTTCTTGTAATTAATTTCTAGCCTTATAGCACTATGATCGGAGAAGATGCTTGTTATTATTTCAATTTTTTTAAATTTGTAGAGGCTTGCCTTGTTTCCCAACATATGGTCTATCCTAGAGAATGTTCCATGTGCACTTGAGAAGAATGTGTATTCAGCTCCTTCAGGGTGGAGTGATCTATATATGTCTATTAAGTCCAAGTGTTTTAGTTTTTCAAAACTGCTCCACTATTTCCTTGTTGATTTTCTGTCTGGATGATCTGTCCATTGATGTGAGTGGGGTGTTGAGGTCCCCTACTATTATTGTGTTGTTTTTAACATCTTCCTTTAGGTCTGTTAATAGTTGCTTTATGAATCTTGGTGCTCCTGTGTTCGGTGCATAGATATTTATAAGCATTATTTCTTATTGATGAAGTGTCCCTTTGCTCATTATATATTGTCCCTCTGTGTGTCTCTTTACCTGTCTTATTTTGAAATCCACTTGGTCTGATATGAGAATTGCAACACCTGCCTTTTTTCCTTGCTATTTGCTTGAAGTATTGTCCTCCACCCCTTCACCCTGAGTCTGTGTTTGTCCTTGGGGCTGAGGTGTGTTTCCTGGAGGCAACAAATTGTTGGATCTTGTTCTTTAATCCATTTTGCCACTCTGTGTCTTTTTATTGGAGAGTTCAATCCGTTCACATTGAGAGTGATTATTGATGCATGTGGACTTAATGCTGTCAATCTGTCGCTCATTATCTTGTTTTTCTGTGTTTCTTTTCCTGTTTGCTTTAGACTACCCATTTAATACTGCAATTTCTTATGCTGGGTTTCTTAGATTTTTCCTTAGCTATGATTTGTGACTCTGTTCTGTACTTTATTTTAGTGTCTACCTTGAAGTTTGTATTTAGAATCTCGTGTATAATATAGTCTATTCTCTGGTGGTCTCTTACTTACTTGACCAATACTGATTTAGACCCTTTGCTCTTCCCCTCCTAAATAATTATTTTCATTTTTTATTCCAACTCGTCTTATTAATTTGTAGTTAGAGTGCTAAGATCGTCCTTGTTTTGGTAGTTTCCTTATTTTTACCCTAATTCTATAGTTGAATATTTGCTATCCTGTTCTGGTTCTATCCATCGGTCTCCCTAGTCTGTGGCTTGTGTCCCCTTTCTCCCTTTTTTCTTTTTTCAAGTATGAGAGCCTTCTTGAGGATTTCTTGTAATGGAGGGCTTTTAGTTACAAATTCCCTTAACTTTTGTTTATCTGGAAAAGATTTAATTTCTCCCTCATATCTGAAGGAAATTCTTGCTGGATAGAGTATTCTTGGCTGAAGGTTTTTATCCTTTAAAGCTTTGAATATATCACTCTATTCTCTCCTAGCTTGTAGGGTTTCTGTAGAGAAATCCGCTGACAGTCTGATAGGGGCTCCTTTATAGGTTATTCTCTTTTTTTTTCTTACTTCCCTGAGTATTCTTTCCTTATCATTCCTATTTGCCAACTTTACTATTATGTGCCTTGTGGTGGGTCTTTTTACATTGACAAATCTAGGAGATCTAAAACCCTCCTCTACACACATTTCTCCGTTGATCCCTAGATTTGGGAAGTTCTCTTCAATAATTTCGTTAAGCACACTTTCTGCTCCATTTTCCTTTTCCATATTCTCGGGAATTCCTATGATCCTTATGTTCTTACTCCTCATTGAATCCATTATCTCTTGGAGATTTTCCTCATTTTTTAAAATTCTTAGTTCTCTTTCTTCCTCTGTCTGGCGCCATTCAGCCTGTCTGTCCTCGATTATGCTGATTTGCTCCTCTATGTGGTCTACACAGGCATTCAGGGAATCCGTATTCTGTTTTGTCTGGTCCATTGTGTTTTTCATCTCAAGTAATTCTGTTTGATTCTTCTTTATGATTTCAATCTCTTTTGTGAAGTAACTCCAGAACTCGGCTTGTTTCTCTATCTTTCTCTCTACCTCATTGAGTTTTTGATTATAGCTGCTCTGAATTCATTATCACTTAGTTTACCTAATTCCAAGTCCTCGGGACTTAATTCTGTGTTTTTATTGTTTTCCTTCTGGTCTGGGGCTTTTATAAATTGATGGATGGTAGAGGAGCGGTTTTTTCTCATGGTGGTAGAATTCAGTTGCAGTTACAGCCTGTCGCCACTAGATGGGGGTCGAGAGCGGCGTGTTAGCTCTTCGCCTTGGGGCAAGATGGCTGCGCCCACTTGCTTTGTTGGGGGGGAGGGGCTGTTACTCACACGTGCCGGTCTGGGTTCAGATCAGTTCTGTTCTCTGGTCTCCCAAAGCCCTTGATTTATAGGGTCCCCGTGGAGGGAAGCTTTTCCCCTGTCAGCGGGTCTCCACTGAATCAGCGGCAGGAGTCCTGGATGATCCTCTGGTCGCGCGGCCCCTCCCCCGCTCCTTCCCGACCCGCGCCGCAGCAATCACAGACTCTAGGGGAGGGAGCGATGTTCTCTCCTACCATTCCAGCGCCTCCGAGGCTGTAAGTAGGGTTTATGATCTCCGCCTTCTTGGTATTGTAGGTCTCTAACGAGTTGGCATTATGTTTATTCTCTGAAATTCAGTTCTTCCAATCTTTTGTTGTATTTTGGAGGGGAGAGAATCCCGGGTCAGCTCACCCCGCCATTTTGCTCTGCCCACCAGTATTTTATTCTTTTTGTTGCAATTGTAAATGGGATTGTATTCTTAATTTCTCTTTCTGCTACTTTGTTGTTAGTGTATAGACACACAACCAATTTTTGTGCATTGATTTTGTATCCCATGACTTGACTGTATTCATTTATTGTTTCTAAAAGTTTTTTAGTGGACTCTTTAGGGTTTTCTAGATATAAAATCATGTTGTCTGCAAAGAGTGACAGTTTTACCTCTTCTTTGCCACTATGGATCCCTTTTATTTCTTTTTCTTACCTGATTGCTCTAGCTAGGACTTCCAATACTATGTTAAATAAGAGTGGTGACAGTGGGCATCCTTGTCTGGTTCCTGTTCTTAGAGGGATTTCAGTTTTCCTCTGTTGAGGATGATATTTGCTGTGGGTTTGTCATATATGGCCTTTATTATGTTGAGGTATTTTCCTTCTATACCCATTTTATTTAGAGTTTTTATCATAAATGGATGCTGTATCTTGTCAAATGCTTTCTCTGCATCTATTGAGATGATCATGTGATTTTTATTCTTCATTTTGTTAATGTGGTGTATCACGTTGATAGATTTGCAGATGTTGAACCATCCCTGCATCCCTGGAATGAAACCCACTTGATCATGATGTATGACCTTTTTAATGATTGTTGCATTCAATTTGCTAGTATTTTGTTGAGGATTTTTGCATCAATGTTCATCAGTGGTATTGGCCTATAATTTTCTTTTTCTGTGTTGTCCTCATCTGGTTTTGGTATCAGGATAATGTTGGCTTCATAGAAGGAGTTAGGAAGCCTCTCCTCCTCTTCAATTTTTTGGATGAGTTTGAGGATAGGTACTAAGTCTTCTTACAACATTTTTCGCAGAAATAGAACAAAGAATCCTAAAATTTATATGGAACCACAAAAGACCCCAAATAGCCAAAGGATTCCTGAGAAAAAAGAACAAAGTTGGAGGTATCACACTCCCTGATTTCAAAGTGTACTACAAAGCCATAGTAACCAAAACAGCGTGGTACTATCACAAAAAAGGCACACAGATCAATGGAACAGAATTGAGAGCCCAGAAATAAACCCACACATTTATGGACAGCTAATATTTGACAAGGCAGCCAACAGCATACAATGGAGGAAGGGAAGTCTCTTCAACAAATGCTGTTGGAAAAACTGGACAGCCACGTGCAAAAGAATGAAAGTAGACCATTACCTTACACCATGCACAAAAATCAACTCAAAATGGATTAAAGACTTGAATGTAAGACCCGAAATGATGAAACTTCTACAAGAAAACATAGGCAGTACACTCTTTGACATCAGTCTTAGCAGCATATTTTCAAGTACCATGTCTGATGGGGAAAGGGAAGCAAAAGAAAAAATGAACAAATGGGACTACATCAAACTAAAAAGCTTCTGCACAGCAAAGGAAATGAACAACAAAATGAAAAGACAACCTAATAATTGGGAGAAGATATTTGCAAACTATATATCAGACAAGGGGTTAATATCCAAATTGTGCAAAGAACTCATACAGCTCAACAATAAGGAAACCAACAACCCAATTAAAAAATGGGCAAAAGATCTGAACATAGATTTTTCCAAAGAAGATATACGGATGGCCAACAGGCATATGAAACGATGCTCAACATCATTAGCTATCAGGGAAATGCAAATCAAAACTACAATGAGGTAACACTTCACTCCGGTCAGAATGGCTATAATTAACAAGACAGGAAACAACAAATGTTGGAGAGGGTGTGGAGAGAAGGGAACACTTGTACACTGCTGGTGGGAGTGCAAACTGGTGCAGCCCCTATGAAAAGCAGTATGGAGTATCCTCAGAAAATTAAGAATAGATCTACCATATGATCCAGCTATTCTACTGCTGGGTATTTATCCCAAGAACTTGAAAACACAAAGGCATAAAGATACTTGCACCCCTATGTTCATCGCAGCATTATACACAATAGCCAAGACTTGGAAGCAACCCAGGTGCCCATCAAGGGACGAATGGATAAAGAAGATGTGTATTTATACACAATGGAATACTACTCAGCCATAAGAAATGATGAAATCTGGCCATTTGTGACAGCATGGATGGTCCTTGAGGGTATTATGCTGAGTGAAGTCAGTCAGAGGGACAACGTCAAATACCATATGATTTCACTCATAAGTAGAAGATAAAAACAATGACAAACCAACACATAGCAATGGAGATTGGATTGGCCTTTACCACAGCGGAAGTAGGGGGAGGGCAAAAGGGGTGATTAGGCTCACATTTGAGGGGATAGACTATAATTAGTTTTTGGGTGGTGAACATGATGTAATCTACACAGAATTCAAAATATATTACGATGTACCTCTGAAAGCTATATATTGTTATAATCCAATGTTACTGTAATTAAAAAAATTTAAAAATTAAAAAAATTTTGATTAAAAAGAACTCTTCAAAAAAAGAAAAAAATGAATAAATACTCATAAAATGGGGATTCAAAATCTGGATAACTAGTATGCCTGATGAAAAAGAAAAAAATATATATATATGGCAACAACAACAAGACATTCACAAGTATAAAAGAAGAAAATCTTCCAGGAATGAGAGAAGGCCTGAGCCTGCCAATCGAAAGGCATCACTGTTCTAAAAGAAGTTTATAATGGCGAAAGAATACAGAGATACTCTTCATTATTTAGTTTTTGAGATGAAGAAGGCATATTATAGATACCTAGATACAAGAAGAAGGTCACTGTGGCATTAAGATATTTTTGGCTACAAGTAAAAGAATAGGTGGTTGAAAGTGGTTTAAAAATAGGTATTTTGATTTTTGTTGATTTGTTTTTCATTTTGTTTTTATTTTCCTCACACTACAAGAAATCTGAAAGAGGCTCTTCCAGAGTTGGAACAGTGGCTCAATCATGTCCACAAGAATCTGGACCCTTTCTATCCTCTCACATCACCATCCTCAATGTGGAGACTTTTGTCCTCAGTTTTGTTCTCTCAGGGTCATATAGCTATTGCATCATCTCTCATCATGTCCTCACACTGCCACACCCAAAAGCAAGAACAGAGGGTAGATAATTTCTCCTCATTTGTCTTTCTTTCTTTCTTTGACTAGAGATTTTATTTTAGAAGTATGAAAGATAGAGGGGCAATAACATTTGGAATTTTTAATCAAGGTTTGCTTTATTTAAGTTTAATGTTAATTCTGTGCTGTATTTCAGTAAGAACAACCTAGATTCTGTATCAGTGGTTCCAGTCAGATATCCAGTAGTACAAATTAGCTTCAAGTGACACATGTCGAACAAAAGAAGTTGAGCAACTTAAGGGGGGGGGGCAGCCAGGGGGAGGGGGAAGAAGAAACACAGAAATGGACACTCATGCAGGCTTTTCCATACCACCTTCAATCTTAACATGCTTCAGAGGAAGAGTAAACGCAGGCAAGAATGAGCAGCCATGGATTGTTGAACTGTTCCAGCATTACGCTTTTCAGCAACAATTCCAGAGTTTGAAGCACTTTTTACAGTGAAACCATTACAACAAACTCCCCAAACTTTAAGCACCTCAAGCTAACACTAAATTAATTTTAAACAATGGTATAAAATTTGATTTAAACGATTAGAAAAAGGAAAAATGATACCACTGCTGCCTCTGTAGTGTGATTAACCTCTCTCTTAGAGGTTTGAGTCTCCCAGAAATCTAATGGCTTTCGAATGCAATTTCCACTTCTAATGGTGATTTTGACACATCTGGCAGGAGACAATACAGTAATGCTGAAAAAGCTTTTATACAGTCCTGTTAGTGTCCTAAAGAACCTAAAAGCTGGAGCCAGTAAAATCCACAGAAATTCACTCTTGCATTTAAGAACTTTTGAAAATGGTTTACAAAAACACCAACAGGGTAGGAACCTAAATTCTGAGACCAAATGTAAATGTCAGATTTGGTGGTTCTCTGTGACAATGGAGAATTTCCAAGGGAGTGAGATGGGAAGGAGTGGCATGGTCAGAGATAGTGTCTCTTGTTGGCTTTTAGATCTCACTGCTTCTTATCTTCCACGTCCTGAAGAAAGTGTTTATTCTGCTCTTCACCATCACCCTGCATGTCTAAAGTCCACAGTGTCAGATTGCCACGTAACAACCGCACGGTAAATATAGAGTCCTTATACTTTTCTTCACTCAGCATAACCATTTCTGCAATTGCATCATCAAAAGCTGCCTTTTGCCAAGCTGCAGGCATGGTCACAGGAATTAAGAATTTCATAGTAGAATATGGAAAAATCGAGAGCAAGACCTAAGTGAATGAGATGTATTGGTGGAAGTTCTATCATTGCAATATCATTAGCAGCTTTAAAGCCACTAGGCTGTTCTGTGCAGCCTCCTTCCTGTGGCAAATTCAGCCAGACACCTCTGATAGTTCCCTTCATTTTAAAATAGAAAACCTTGGACTCTCTAGTGTTAGCTGCTGGAATGAGGTGTTTGTCCAGTACATCTAAACTGTCACAACACGTTAACCTTGGCGCAATCTCAACCATTTACCAATATTTCTGAATCAGTTTTAGTTTGTGTGCTTCTCCCTCATTTTCCTCTTTCTCTTCAAAGTTGCTGATTATTCTCCAGGAGGCTCTTCTAGCTCCAATCACAATTTTATATGCAACGTGAGGTTTCTTCAACTGTCAACCCCACATCCATCCCTGCTGCTTTCTTCATTAATTTCATCCTGTCCTCAGCCTGCTGAGTGTTCACCTGGTACACCAGATCCTCCTAATCATCCATGGGGCAGTGGCTCCAGCGGGGTCCGTATGACAGAAAGAAGCGGATAGGGTTGCCAACTCTCTCAGCCTCTTGCTCTGCATCCGGGCAGGGCATTTATCTCTTTTCTTAGTGAAGATAATCTTTCCTAGAACACTCAAGTAAAATTCTCTTTACATTTCTTCAGCTGGAACAAGGCCAAATTACTACACTCTAGCTGTAAGGGAGCATGAGGAAGTAAGTAGCTGACATTTTCATGCGCTGTTATCAAAAATGGACTCTGATGGCAAGTAAAAGGTGAAGGGGGATTGGCTAATGGATAGGCAACTTAAAAGTGTCTGTTATAGTCATCTACCAAGGGGAAAAAAAATTGAATTATTCTCAGATTTTCAGCAACACCAGATATCAAATATAGAAATAATACTAGAATTTTTATAAACTATATATTCATATATATGTATGTAGATATGTGTACATATGTATACATATGTATATACATGTGTATGCATATATTTACACGTATATGTAAATAAAAGTACATAAATCATGTCTACATAATTTTTTTTAAGATTGGTGCCTGAGCTAACATCTTTGCAAATCCTCTTTTATTTTTCCCTTCTTCTTCTCCCCAAAGCCAGTACATAGTTGTATATTGTAGTCGTGAGTGTCTCTGGTTGTGCTATGTGGGACGCTGCCTCAGCATGGCCTAATGAGAAGTGCCATGTCCGCGCACAGGATCCGAACCAGTGAAACTCTGGGCCGCCAAAGCGGAACGCATGAACTTAACCACTTGGCCACGGGGCGGCTCCAAGTCTATATAATTTAATGAACTTTCACACAATGAACATACTTATGAAGTCTCCACCTAGATTAAGAAATAAAATATTACCAGCACCCCAGAATGCCCTTTTTAACCCATCTGCTCTCCAAATGTAACCATTATCTTGATTTCTAACACCTCTGATTGATTTTGCCTGTTTCAAAAATTTATATAAATTGAAGAATGCAATATGTACTCTGTCATGTTTAGCTCCTATTGTTTAACATTATTTTTGTGAGTGAGATGAATCAATGTTGTTTTGTATATCAGTATTTTTTCTATTTTCATTGCCATATGGTATTTTATTATATGAATATTTCACAAATTTTATCAATTCTATTATTGACGGACATTTGAGTTCTTTTCAATTTTTGACAATTATATGTCATGTTGCTATGAACATTCTGGTACATGACTTTTGGTGAAAATTAGTATATACTTAATTTGGGTATACACCTGGGAGTAGAATTCTTGTATTAGAAGGTATGTATATGATCAGCTTTATTAAGTAGTGCCAAACAGTTTTTCAGAGTGATTGTATCAATTTATACTCCCTCCATTACTGCATGAGAGTTCTAGTTGCTCCACATCCTTGCCAACACATGGTATTATCACTCTTTCCATTTTAGTCATTATTTGGGGTATGGATTGATATTTCATTGTAACTTTAAATTGCATTTCCTTACGATCAATCAGGTTGAAAAACTTTTCATATACTTATTGAACTCTTATATATCATAATTTGTAAAGTACCTCTTCAAATCTCTTGTCCATTTATCTATTATGTTGGCTGGCTTCTTCTTATTGATTTGTAAGAATTCTCCATATATTTTGGATAAATCTTTTGTTGATAATAAGTATTATAAATATCTTTTCCCATACTGTGGCTTGTCTTTTCATACCATTAGTTGTAATTTAGAGGAATATTCTTAATTTTAATGAATTCCAATTTATCATTTATTTGCTTTAGTGCAAATATGGTTTGCATTCTGTTTAAGAATTCCTTTCTTATCCTAAAGTCATGAAGATATTCTCTCCTGTTATTTACTAGAGGCCTGATTGTTTTACCTTTCATATTAAGAGCTGCAATCCACTTGGAATGTATTTTGGCTTATGGTAGGGATGAATATTCATTTTTTTTCCAATGTAGAAATCCAAATTTTCTAGCACAATTTTATTTAAAGAACAGTCCTTTTCATACTGGGATGTCCTACTATCTTTAAAAGGACAAATATACACAGGACCATTTCTAGATTGTTTATTTTATGTCCTTGGCCTATTTGCATATTTTTCACTAATGCCACAATGGTTTAATTCCTGTAGCTTTGAAATAAGCCTTAATATCCCACAGAGTATATTCTTGAACTTTTTTTTTCCTTAAGAATATCTTAGCTATTCTTGCACTTTTGCATTTCCAGGTCATTTTTAGTTTTTCAATATCCATATACAAAAGTAACTTTTATGATCGAATTGAAACTATAGGCTTGTTTTTACAAATTGACATTTTTACAATATCAAGTTTTCCAATCCAAAACAAGATTTATGCCTCAATTTATATATGTGTTCTTTAATTTGTCTAATATTCTATAGTTCTCTGTGTTGTTGTTCTGCACAATTTTTGTTAACTTCATTTTTAGCATTTGACTTTTAGTACAATTTTAAGTAATTTTTTCAAAAGACTTTTTAGTTTTCATGTGTGTGTGCATGTGTGAGTGTTTTTATATTGGTCCTTCATCCAGTGACCCTTGTGAATCATTTATTAACTCAATACTTTTATCTATTTTATCTGCTTAGTATATATTCTTGCAATGGATTTTCTTAGCTTTTGTTTGTCTGAAAAATCTTTATTTCTCCTTTATTTGTGAAAGATATTTCACTTGGTGTGGAATCCTGCATTGGTATTTTTGGTTGCTGTTGTTCATCATTTTACAAATGTCCTTACAATGTTTCCAGATAGTTTGTGATTAGAAATCTAATATATTATTATTTTCCTCTGTATGTAAACAATCTTTTTCTCCCTGGGTACCTTCATGATTTTCTCTTTATCTTTGGTTTTCAACAGTTTGATTATGATGTGTCCAATGTGCCTAGGTGTGTTTTTTGTAGGTATTTATTTTGCTTCTTTTTCTCTGAGTTTGCTGGACGTGTGGATTAGTATCTTTATTTTTTGGAAATGTTTGGCCATTATCTCTTCAAATATTGCTTATGCCACGCTCTCTCTCATTTCTCCTTTCAAGAGTCCAATCATACATGTGTTAGATCATTTGATATTGTACCATTCTCCCAATGTTCTTGGATGCTCTGTGGGTTTTCTATTTCTTTGGTTAGTTGTAACTCTTTTTTTCCTCTTTGATGAATTTCTATTAGCCTGTCTTCAAGCCCAGTGATTCTTTTCCTTAATTGTGACTAATCTACTGATGGGCCTATTGAAGATATTTTTTACCTCTCTCATTGTGTTATTCATTTCCAGTATTTTCAATTGATCTTTTTTTTACAGTTTCTATCTCTATGCCTAAATCCTCTGTGTGTTTACATGTGTCATCTGCCTTTTCCACTAGAGAAGGAATTGGCAAACTACAGCTAACAACCTGTTTTTTTATATAAAATTTTATCAGAGCATAGCCATGCTCTTTTGCTTATGTGTTATCTATGGCTGCTCTTGTGCTACAATGGCAGAATTGAACAGTTGTGACAGAGACCCTATGGCCTGCAAGGCCTAAAATATTTACTATATGGCCTTTCTAACTTCTGAAGCAGAGCATTTAATATGTTAATCATAGGTATTTTAAATTCCTTGTCTTTTGGTTCCAATATCTGAGTCATGTTTGCATCTTGTTCTCTTGATTTCTTTGTCTATGATGATATGTTTTTCTTTCCTTTTTCTTTATATGTTGTTTATGTTGTTCTTTGTATGTTCTTTGTATGCTGTATGTTGTGTATATTTTTGTTGAAGACTGGACATCTATCAAAAACCCGAGACTGGGATCAATGTATTTAGGCATTAAAGTGAGTGTGCCTCTTCTTTTTCTAGGCCTTTAGTTGAGTTGAGTTTGGGTTTCGTCATTGTATACCCTCAGTGTAGCAATCTCCAAATTCCTCTAGTGATAGCCTCTGCTTAGGCTGGGGCTGTTTTGGATTAGAGGTTTATTCCAATGTTTGTTCCACTCTCAGGTTTATATTTTTCATTTGCGCCTCTACCTCAGAGGATGTCTTTCCTGCTCTTGCCCCTGTACTAACATAAGATTGATGCTACTAGTTACTGAACACTGGGGAGACTGGGTTTGTGGTATGGGGTACATTCTAGTCCATCCTCAGTTTTAGGTCGGTGTTTTATTCCTGGATTTTGGAGATGGGTCTCTCCAGTGATCCTGTTTCTTCTGCTAGAATAAGGTTACCTATAATAATTTGATCCCAGAATGTTTTCTTACTCCCATTTCAAAGGCAGATTTTTTTTTTCTGTTCCATTCCCTGAGACGCAATTGTTCTTCAACTGTCATATAAACATGACAGAGTTTGGTGCCCTTCCTTTCTTGGCTTGAGGCTTTTGTTCCACAAGGAAAATAAAAGACAAGTATCCAAGTAGGGCTTCATGCCTTCCCTCAACAGCTGCTGTTCCAATTCCCTAAGCCTGCACCCAGAAATTGAAATAAATTTTAATTTATCTTAATATGAAATTCTTTTCTATGAGGATGAACAACATTGGAACAGTTAAGGGTAGCTTTGCTCCAAAATAAACCAGTCATTCCCTTGTGAAGAGAAAAGGGGTACAATAAATATTTTAGAATAGTTTAGTATTAATATTACGAAAATAACACATAACATGATTACATTTTCAAACAGTTTTAAAGAGTACACAATAAAAATGAGTTCCCCTCCTACTCCAGAATTCCAATACCAGAAATAACCACCACCAGCACACACACACGCATGTACACACACATCCTTTTTGTGCTCATTACAGACACATCATTTAGTACTATATGATAGAAACTGACATTGAATGAGAGTTTGGACATCCCCGTATTTCGAGAAAGTTTGTTTATATTATTAATTTTTGATTTCTTAATACATAATTTTGTTCTTTTCAGGCACACAAATTATGCATATGTTGGATCTCAATTGTCCTAATTGGCTATCGTGTCCTATAAAAACTTCAAAAATCTTTTATTCTTTTCCATTTCATTTTGTTCCTTTTCCTTACACAATGTCCTTACTTGTGTTCTCCACTATATCAGTTATTGTTGTCTACTTGTTATCTGGCTTTCATTTTAGTAATACTTTTATTTTTCTGTTTCTTTTTCTTCTTGTTTCTACTAGCTAATTGCTTAAGTCCTTCTGGGTTTTTTTTTTTTATCATATTCTTTTGGAACCCTTAAAAATTTTCTTTGAGATCCTATTTCAAATAAACTGCTTATTTCTAAATGGAAATAATAGAAGTTTTTTGTTTGATATTGTAGTTGTGGCATAAATCTTTTGCTATGAATAGATTTTTTTCTCTGTTTTTCATTGCTTTTCTAGTATACAGCTGGTTTCAGTAAGGAGAATAAGGTAGAAGCCCCTACTTTTCATTATCTTTAACACCTTGGAAGGCCTAAAAACTAACCTACTCGACTCCTTAGGGTGGATTCTCAAAGAGTTAAAGGGGAAATTAGCTCCGAGTCCAAGAAAGGACAGAGGCTAGAAACAGTCAAGACATATTGCTCCTGGGATATACTGATGCTCTGAAAGGTATCTGGGCCTGGGAATTCTTAAGAGCTGACTGTTAAAACTGCAAACTTTGGGGCTGGCCGGGTGGCGCAGCGGTTAAAGTTCGCACATTCCGCTTCTCAGTGGCCCAGGGTTCGCCGGTTTGTATCCCGGGTTCAGAGATGGCACCGCTTGGCAAAAGTCATGCTGTGGTAGGCGTCCCACATATAAAGTAGGGGAAGATGGGCGTGGATGTTAGCTCAGGGCCAGTCTTCCTCAGCAGAAAGAGGAGGATTGGCAGTACATGTTAGCTCAGGGCTAATCTTCCCACCGCCCCGCAAAAAAAGTGATACCACAGAAATACATAGGATCATAGAGAATATGATGAACAATTATATGCCAACAAGTTAGATAACCCAGAAGAAATGAATTCCTAGAAACATAAAATATCAAGACTGACATATGAACAAATAAAAAATTTGAACCAATTCATAATGAGTAAGGAGATTGAATCAGTAACCAAAAACCTCCCAACACCAAAAAGCACAGGACAGATCATTTCACTGGTGAATTCTACCAAACATTTAAAAAAGAATGTCACTTCTTCTCAAACTCCTCTCAAAAACTGAAGAGGAGGGAATACTCCAAAACTTATTTTATGAGACCAGTATTACCCTGATGCCAAAGCCAGATAAGGACACTACAAGAAAACTATTGACCAATATTCCTGATGTAATATAGATGTAAAAATTCTCAAGAAAATATTAGTAAACTGAATTCAACAGCTCATTAAAAGGATCGTACATAATGATCAAGTGGGATTTTTCCCTGGGTTGCAAAGATAGTACAACATACACAAATCAATAAATGTGATATACCACATTATTAGAAATAAAGATAAAAATAATGTGATCATCTCAAACCATACAGAAAAAGCATTTGACAAAATACAACATACTTTCATGATGAAACCTTCAAGAAATTGGGCATAAGAGGAAAACACTTCAAAATAATAAAGGCCATATACAACAAGTCCACAGCTAACATCACACTCAACAGTGAAAGGTTGACACTTTTTCCTCTAAGATCAGGAACAAGACAAGGATGCCCACTTCTACCACTCCTTTTCAACACAGTATGGGAAGTTCCAGCCAGAGCAATTAGGCAAGAAAAAGAAATAAAATGCATCCAAATTAGACAGGAAGAAGTAAAATTATCTCTGTTCACAGAAATGATCTTATATGTAGAAACCCCCAAAACATTTCACAAAATAAACTCATTATACTAATAAATGAATTCACTAAAGTTTCAGGATACAAAATTAACAACCCAAATTAGGTGCACTTCTATATTCTAATAATGAACAATCTAAGAAGGAAATTTTAAAAAATTCCAGTTACATTAGCATCAAAAATAATATAATATTTAGAAATACAATTAACCAAGAGGCAAAAGACATGTAAACTGAAAATTACAAAATGCTGCTGAAAGAACTTAAGAAGACATAAATAACTTGAAAAAATCCACTGTTCACGGTTTAGAAGACTTAATATGAAGATGCCCATACTACCCAAAACAATCTACAGATTTAATGCAATCCCTATCAAAATCCTAAAAATTCTTTTCTAGCAGAAATAGAAAAATACATCCTAAAATTCATATGGAATGTCAAGGGATCCTGAATAGCTAAAAAAAAATCTTGAAAAAGAAGAACAAAGTTGATGGATTCACAATTCTTGACTTCAATTCTTACTACAAAGAGATAGTAATCAAAACAATGTGGTACTGGCATAAAGACAGTCACGAAGACCAATTGAATAGAATAAAAAGCCCAGAATTAAATCCTTGCATATATGATCAAATGATTTTTGACAAAAGTTCCAGAACCATTCAGTGGGAGAAAGAACAGTCTTTTCAACAAATGGATTGGGGTAACTGGATATCTACGTGCAAATAAAGGAAGTTGGACCACTCACTGTCTTATACTATACATAAAAATTAACTCAAAATGCATCAAAGACCTAAATGTAAGAACTAAAACTATAAAACACTTAGAAGAAATCATAGGGAAATGATTCGTGACTTTGTATTTGGCAATGAATTTTCAGATATGATACCAAAGGCACAGGCAACAACAACAAATAGACAAAATTGGACTTCATCAATAGTAAAAATATTTTTGCATCAAAAAACATTATCAAGAAAGTGAAAAGATAATCCACACAACAGGAAAAGTATTTGTAAATTATATATGTGTTAAAGGTCTAAATATCTATAATATATAAAGTATCCATTATTCAGAATATATAATGAATTCTTACAGCTCAACACCAAAGAGACAAGCAATCAATTAATAAATGGGCAAAGGATTGGAATAAATATTTCCCCAAAGAAGATATATAGATATCCAATAAGTATATGAAAAAATGCTCAGCATCACTAATCATTAGGGAAATGTAAATCAAAACACAGTAAGACACCACTTCACATCCATTAGAATGGCTGCTATCAAAAAAAACCAAAAACTCTGGAAAAATCACAAGCATTAGCAAAGCTATGGAGAAATTGGAACCCTGGTACTTTGCTGGTGGGAATGTAGAATGGTGCAGCTGTTGTGGAAAACAGCATGATGGGTCCTCAAAAAAGTAAACATGGAATTACTATATGATACAGCAGTTCCATTTCTGGGTATATACCCCCAAAAATTGAAAGTAGGCACTCAAACAGCTATTTGTACACCCATGTTCATAGCAGCATTATTCTTAATATTCAGAAGGTGGAAGGACACAACTGTCCATCAATGAATGAATGGATAAATAAAAGGTGGTATATGCATACAATGGAATATTATTTAGCTTTAAAAAGGACTGAAATTTGGACATGCTACAACATGGATGAACCTTGAAGACATTATGCTAAGTAAAACAAGCCAGACACAAAAAGACAAATATTGTATGATTGTAGTATTAGAGGTACCTAGTATAGTCCAATTTACAGAGAAAGAAAATAGAATTGTGTTTATCAGGCACTGAGGGGAGGAAGAAATGAGAGTTATTGCTCAATGGGTAGTTTCAGTTTGGGATGATGAAAATGTTCTACAGATAGGTAGTGGTAATGGTTGTATGACAACGTGAATGCACTTTAATGCCACTGAACTGTATACTTAAATATGGCTAAAATGGTAAATTTTAGGTTACATATAGTTTACCATAATGATGATAAGTCAGTCTTTATCCAAACTAAGATTATAATCATGAATTATGATTGACATTATATGTAGTGGTGAGAAAGATTCCCTTCCTGGCCAAACTCTAGTCAGGCTCCTCTGAGCCCTCTTTTTAACTAGGTCTCAACCTTAGCCTACGAAAACTGCACAAATGCTCTTGTCTACCACTTTCACACATTAAAAGACTTGAAAAAAAAAACTAGTATAGTTTCTAACACCTCAAGGCTGCATCTGTAGGATGATGACTCCAGTCCCCTTAAGTTCCTGTCTGGGAAAGCTCAAGGTTCTTAAAAGAATTTACTGTTTGTTCCAGCTAACACCTGAAAACAGGGCTTCTATCTCCCAATCTCTGTGGGAGAGTAGGAGCATAACTTTGATAAGCACCAATTAACAAACCCAGGTAATATAATTACGTTAACCAACTCCTTTCTCACCTTTTGTAAATTTCTACTTCCTTGACTGTGCTCAAGCTCCCACCATACTTTCTCCCCATTTCCTCATTATCCCTTTGAAATGCCCAGTCACTTTTGCACAAATTGAAGTTGAATTCAGTTCATGCTGAACTCTTTTCCTTATTGTAATATTGTTACTCAATAATGACTATCCTTATCATTTTAACTAGTGTCCGGCTTTGTTTATCACTGGCAGTGATTAAGAGCATGGAGTATAGCCAGACTACCTTGTTTCAAATCCCAGCAGAGCTACCGGTTGTAGAAGTTTGGTCAAATCACATACCTTCTCTGTGTCTCAGTTTTCTCATCTGAAAATAGGACTACTAATAGTAGATTTATAGACAGGATTACATGAACTAATCCATGTAATTAATTTAGAACACTGCCTGGCACATAGTGAAGGCTGCATGATGGTTTTATTTATCACTATCAGTGTTCCTCGGCAAAATGCTCCGTAGAAATTGGTGGAAAATTGACAAAGGGGGAAATGTTTCCAGAAATATTTGCAATACTTATGTCAACAGTAAAAAGAGTTCTTATAAATTAATAAGAAGTGAACATTCTGATAGAAATATTTGCAAAAAGCAAGAAGACAATTCATAGTGAAAAAAATCTGTCAATAGTTATATGAAAAGATTGTTAACAAATCAAAGCAAAGCAAAAAAGAAATCAAAACAAGCAAACAAAAAAATAAAACAAAACAAAAATCAACAGTGAGATATCATTTGTCCTTTATGAGCCTGGCAAAGATGAAAGAATAAAAGAGAAAATTAAAATATCTAGGATTGGTGAGAGTATAGGAAAATGAACACTCATTCTTGGTCTCTTGAAGTTGCAAAATAGTAAAACTTTCCAGAAGCAATTTATCCCTAAGTATAAAACTTTTTAAATATGCTCACCAGTCAATTCTTCTACTAGGAATATATCTTCAGAAAATTATCAGGAGAAAGGAAAAAATATGTATAAAAATAGTTTTTGCATTGCTTATAAAAGCAAAAAAAATTGGGAATAAAGTAATTGCCCATCTATATATGTTTGGTTAAATAAATCATATTTCCACATAAGAGAATGCTAGAAAGCTATTTACAATGATGCGTGTAAAAACCAAATTGTGAAATAGCATGTAAAATGTGGTAGTTATATCTGGTTGGCAGGATTTCACTGATCAAAAAAAATCATGTTTTAGTTTTTTGTATTATTTGAATTTTTATATATACTCACCAGCCAATTCTCCTACTAGGAATATATCTTCAGAAAATTATCAGGAGAAAGGATTTTTGTAAACTGAAAAAAAACTGAAAATAACAAAAGTTGCTTAGTCTTCAGTAGTGGATGAGGAGCAAATATAGAATTTTCAGGACAAAAGCATTGAGACTAAAGCAGTGCCTGCAAAACACTCACTTCCCCAGCATTATATAGTACGGACATTGGCAAGGAACATCCTGATGGAGTTCAGTTAGAAATTTACCTGTGGCCTTAGGGAAATTTGGAGAGACACGGTACTGGTCAAAAATAACTTGTTTATTAACTAGGGGTAGGGACTAGAATAAAAGGGTATAGAAGAAGACTCTTCATTCCTGAGCAATGTCACTACTGGTGAGGGACGCCACTGTTGGTTAGAGATTAGGTAGAGGGAAATACAGACTTTGAGTGATTTTAGGAGAAGATGGATGAGAAGTGAATGAAGAGAACAATGCGTTAATATATTTAATCCTTACAACAATCCTATGAGGTAGGGCCAGTTATTTTTCCTGCTTCACAGATGAGGAAACTGAAGTACAGAAAGGAACAGATACTCTCCTAAGGTCATACAATTATTTGTTAGAACCTTAGCCTGAGGTGTTTGGGATGTATTCATACCAGTGCCCCTCAAATTTAATCTGTAGCCTGTGGGGCTACTGGTAGAAGAATGGGGATACTGGTAGAAGTCACAAACAGGTATCCAGAGGTAGATCCGGCTTGTAGATTGTTTGGTTTGGCCAGCACAGTATTTTCTGTTTGCTCGTTTATTTCACTTTGGTTAAAAAATATGGTAAATATTTTAAAATCAGAAAGGTTCACATAATATTTCAGATTACCAGTTGTTTTTTTTTTCTTTTTTTGAAAAAGAAATCAGCAGATCTGGCAACACTTATTTCTGCCCTGCAGCCATCTGTCAGCTCTGAGTCGAGGCAGTCCCCTTTAGAAGACGCACACACCCTACGCTCAGCCTGCCTCACCGCTTTATGTCACCTGCTTGGCCATATTGGAATTTATGGCATCTGCTATAGAACATACAAAGACCTTTAAGAAGTACCCTTAATTGTCCATAAATGTTCAAAGATGGCAATTTACTCTTTTGTAAGCCAGATATAACTGATATCAGGTGATGATAGAAACGATTCCAACAAACCCTGGAATACATGTTGTTATTTTCTACATCTTAACAAAGAAAATCTACTCTACTAGCAGTATTAAGAAATTGATAATTTGCTGATGATTTGTTAGGGAAGTGGAGGTTAGGGTTACATCATACCTCAAAAGCAAAATTATAAGAAAAGATCAATAAGGTATCTTTATTGGTCCTCCAAAGTTCTCTTTCCACCACCAGCACCCTCATCCCCCAGACCTGCCATTCAGCTGGTCTACCCTATTGGCTTTGGCCTCCCAAATCAAGCATACCTCACCCCCATCAGGTCTCCCTTTTCTTATGCAAATCAACTTAGCTCTTTCTTAGTCTTTTATCTTCACAATGATAATGTAACTCTGGTAACAAAGGGCTAACCTTAGGATCAACTCTCCTTAGAAACTGCAGGGTGATTACAAATAACAAATTATTTTTCCGCAGTTACAATTTTTCCCTATTACACTTTTTTAATTCTTCCAAACTCTTGGCTATCCTACAAAATCAAGGCAGTGGCAGAATGGGGAAAAAGGGAACACATTTTAGCCTTGTCTCTGCCACTTGCTAACTAGATTACTTAGGGTAAATTGCATACGTATTGGGTTCTCAGATTTTTCATTTGTAAAATGAGAATATAATAAGTACATGTCCTATCTAACGGGGTTATTATTAATATTAAATACAGTTTGTAACGTGAAAACACACAGAAAATGAAAACTGCAATTTTTTTTAAACTGCATTTTTAAATGTTCTGGAAGTTAGGTTTTCATATAATGAGCACATTTTCTTAAACATCTAGTGTGTGCCAAGCACTGTGCTGGAAATTTTGTAAACATTTTCTATTTAAATCTTCTCTGCAACCCTTTGAAGTAGCAGTGATATGCATTTTCCACCTAAAGAAACTGAAACTCAGACAAATTAAATAACTTGCCAAAGGCCATCTGTGAGTCAAAGCCCATGTTCTTTCAATGACACCACACTGTCATCCACTTGTTAATTTGAAACTATGTGGATGTGTCTAGGGAGAATTACAAAATTATTTGACCCTGCAAAAACATTTTTGGATACTCATGTACATAGTTTCAAAGTTAAAAACACTAAGCAGCCTGAGAATATTTTTTATCTAGGACTTAGTGTTTAAGCTCCATATCTAGTAGAAGTATAGTACTTATATAGCAATCAATTCTATTTATAGTCATTTTCTATTCAGTCTTACACCTATCAATCAGTTCTGGCTTCTTGCAAACTAGGAAGCAATCAGTAAATTAGAATCCAGTGGGGTGGGAACAAACTATCACTTATGTTGGATTATTTCAATAGGATGGATCAATACATTTTGAACAAAAAGCTGATGGAGCTAGTGGATTTCATGAAGGTGGAAGTGAGCATTTGGAGGCTTCTAATGACCACCAGCACACCAATCTTATCTTGATTTTTGTTTGGTTTTCATTTTCAAATGATCTTGGGCTAACATGGCAACACAGTCTCAGAGCGTGCCCTCTTCTGCTCTCTTCTTCTTTGAAGAGGTTCTTTGCAATGCTCTTTGAGGAGTAGCATTAGACTAGGACAGAATGATTTAGCAAAAAGAGCTGAAAAGAGCTTCTCGTTGTTTTTTTTGCAATGATACAGAAGAGAAATTTGCAAAAAAATATATAACGTTCATTTTTACTCAGGTAAAAACAGAGTTTCCAATTTGATTGGCAATGTTGTCATAGAATAAAATTAAGTTTGTCTGGTAATAAGATATGTTTCCTATTTCATTCTTGTAGTAATACTTCAAGGGCTCTCAATTCTATTTTGGCTGAAAGTAATAACAAAGAATTAAGTAATAATTTCATTTTGCCCACTGTCCTATCCGCAGTCATCTATTTTCTAAGGCACTCATCAATTGGATATAAACTAAATCTCTTTAATCTTAAGAAGCCTGGAGAGGATAATGTCTTTGATCAGCTTGCTGGGGCTGTGAATTTGTTTGTGAAACGTGGTCCCTTATTCAAGTTGAATCTGGGAAAACTCCCAAACATTAGCTAATTCAGTAGTTATGGGGGAGATAGTCCTGAGGGGCTTGTGAATTTGGCATGCATAAGGGTGATAGAAGCAGGCCAGATAGCTTCTTCTGGATTGTGAATTGTCAGTTATCCCTGCTCTATTCCCTCAGGCTTGAGGCTAGCATATAGTCATAGAAAGGAACGAGCATGGTCAGCCCCAGTGGCTTCAACTTGTTGAAAATAAGAAATCTAGTACTTCCCATGGGCTCACAAGGGCATATAGAGAAGCTAGAACTCCTCAGAGGCAAAAATATTTAATATATTGATGATGACAAGAGAAAAGCTGAATTGTGATCTCTAGAATAAGAAACTTAAAAGGGCTGCTGCGGATGTCTTTATTTTCTTTTAAGATAATGGCAGTTAAAAAAAACTATTGTCAAAAGGATAATGGTTCCCTATAGCTATGTAAATGTCAAGAGGAAATCAGGATACTTCTTTTGTGAAAAAATTGGATTGATACTTTGTGAAAGTTCAGTGACAAAGATCATTATTATGCCAAATGATAGATGTACACCAAGTCATTCTGTCTGATGTATAGATATGTGGTTGAATAACAACTGTACCACAGTCTAGGAATAACTGCAATTTTTTAAGACAGAAGAACAAGAATTTATTGCCTACTGTGGCAATTAACTAAGTCTGGGAAAGAAAAACAACAGATGTGGTCATTTTGTTATTATTCCTTTTTAGGGCATCTTGCACATATTAATACAAGGAATGACTGTAACAGATCAGGACTAGTGTTTAAATGAACAAATATTATTACATTTCAGTGAATTTTGTGCTGTTCAAAATAATTATCTTGGCTGTACACATGATAACTATTGATTTCAAATTGTCCTGGACAGACAATCCAGATGTCCTGTAATTTTGTCATTCTCAAGAAAGATGATTCATTAAAGGTAGAATGCAATATTACTTAATCTGAATAATTTTGTAAGACTTTTCACAGATATTTATAAATCAGGAAAAATCCTTGGTTGAACCAAGTGTTGTGATTTGGGGTTCAGTAAATATGGTAACAGAAGCTATGTAGCTATGCTACCAATGTGTGGAACTCTTCCTGGCAATTGCCACCAGAATCAGCTTATGAGTCACACAAGGAAATCACTTTTATTACTTTATCTCACTGTGAGATATGTTCCTACAGCTGAGCATCTCAGCATCTCAGCATCTAAGCATCTCATTTTCTTTGCACAGGTTTCCTAAGCTGACTTCTGAGTACAGTGCTTCCATATTAGACTGACACACTAAACTATTGAAAAGAACATGACTCCCATTGCTAGAGATTTCATTACTAAAATGCTGAAAATGTTGAATTCTGAGGACAGAACTAAGATGAGGTATAATATACTATGTTAAATGCAATGAAAGCTTTTATCCTAGGGATTGAAAATCCCCTCATCATTTCCACATATAACTTTCCTATGGATCAATCCATTAATCTACAGGTATTAATGAGTAATCTATTTGTGCCTAGCGCTGTGCTAGGTACAGCCAACTAGTTTGCAAAAAGGCATTGCCAGTTCCAATTTTAATAATGAGAAACAGATTAACTAAGAAATTAAATCATTAGCCTGAGTCCACATAATGACACACTGGTAGTCCCAGCAGAGAAAGCCAGCTTTCTTAATCCTGGCTCAGTGATCTTTCATGAATAACTCTCTCCCTCTCTCACTCTAAACACACACACACACGCGTATACACACACACCCCTCACTCTGTAGCCTTCTTTTCTAAAGGATTTAATACCATAGCCGTTGATGGCTTTTGTTCTGAGGATATTCAGAGTGGGGTATAGGGATGTGAGATGTGGGGAGGGAAGGTGAAATAATACCATGATTTTTTCTAGGTCTGTTAAAAGAAGTTTAAAAAGACTGTAAATCCAGAAATAACCTTATTGGGCTCACCCACTTGAAAGCATAAGGAGAAGAGGTCTCTCCTACCTGACTTGAGATAGGAAGATGAGAGTTATCCACAAAGAGAAGCTTCCAACTGATCAGAAGAAGAAATGGAAAAGGCTAGACTCTAAGAATGTAAGCTTGTATTTTGCTTACCTATGAATAACAGGCACCCTGACACATCTCACACTTACACTCTGAATTCCTGGCTGAGTGAAGTGTGGGTTATCAGTCACTGAGGAAAGGGAGAGAGAAGAGTTGGGGTAAGAACTGCATTCTCATGGTGTCAGCCTAATGAAAAAGCCCAAATAAGTCTGAGAACAAGGGTGGTAGAATTACAAAATTTCTTGACAAGATGCCACAGGCAATTTTTCATACCTTTTCCAATCTATAGCTCGCCTTATCATTGCGATCCTTGGGTCCCAATGAAAATTTTACTTATTTGGGGTAAACAATCATAATGAACTGTTACAAGCTGAACTTATTGCTCCTTATATGCAGGGATCATGCTGTTTATTTTAAATGCATTGTATCAATGTGTGCTGGGGCCAGTATTCTGAGGTAGGTGCTATTATTATCCCTGTTCTATAGATAAGGAAATTCAAGCTCAGAGAGTTTAAGTAACATGTCCTTGATCACATACTGATAAAACTAAAGCTCCCAATTAGGTTGGTCTGATTCCATTTGGTCCTTATAATGGCCCTGTAGGAAAAGTGAGTGGAAAAATGCAGTCTCTTACTAGATTCTTCATTCATTCTTTCATTAAACAATTACTTGACTTATATTCTGAACCAGTCACTGTGTGTGTGCTGACAATACAGTGGTAAACAAGATAGGTCTGTTCACTGTTCTCATGGAGTTTACCACTATTGGAGAAATATAATTATAAACAAATTCTCCTCCCAACCGAGAAAATCTCTCCACAAAGGTAGCAGACAAAAAAAATATTGAATAAGCAAATATCAGAATGCAATAGACATCACAGACAATCCACTAAAGGGATTGCAAACACAGAAAGAAATCTTACTCTTTTATACAGCTAAATGGAGACAACACATTACATTCATGTTCTCAAGATAAAATTGCTTATTTTCTGCTCTCTTCATGTTGGAAGGTAGGTTTTGCCCTTTGGAGTCAGCTGCCAGTTGAATCCAGGCCTATATCCTCCCAGGAAACTAGGAGCGAGGGTGTTATATTTTTTGATGATTACATTTCAAAGAGATGACTCTCAGCTCCTTGAAGAAAGATTCTTGAGGTGTGAGACTGGCAAGAGGCTTATTTAGTCATTAAAAAGATTTACATACGTTTGAAAAGAATAGGGGAAGAAATTCTGAAAGAAAAAGGAGGAGAGGAGTCTCTTCCTTTATTTTCTAAAGAGAGAAATTTAAGCCACTTATTTTCATTTGTACTTCCTCTTACACCATTAAGAGGGAAAAGATAAATAATAAACAAAAACTTGCATAAATATATAATTATACATCATCATAAATTCTATGAAGTCAGCATGCTATAAGAGAAAATACTGAACGGGGGACCTTAATCTAGTCTTGCAATTGCTCCTTGAAGAAGTTATTTTAAGATGCATCCTGGGCAATGAGCAGGAATTAGTTTCTTAATGAATAGGAAGAAGTGCTTTCCAGGAAAAGACCACAACATGTGTGAAAGCTCCAGATAGGAGAGAGCTCATTGTCTTCAAGCAACTAAAATAAGGCTATTGGTAAGGCAAAATGAACTAGAAAGCAAGTGACGTAAGGATTTCATACATATCTAGAGTTATAGTGAGGTATCTCTCAATCAAGGGAAATGTGGAAATAAGGGAAAAATGAATGCCCTCTGAGACTGAAGTTTTAAAATCAACACATAAACAATGAGAATTGAAAGTTGTTCAGCCAACTGAAAGAAAGAAAATGACTCCCAGACTTGCAAGCCTTGACAGGGACTTGACTGTAATTAGTAGCACATCCAAAGAATTAGTTAACAATACCATATTGTGCATTTAAAAATTTGCTAAGAGATTGTATAAGTGTTCTTACCACAATAAAAATATAAATAAATAAAAAGAAACAGAGGAAGCAACACCAAGGCATATCAAATCAAATTGTGCCTGACACAAGATGCTTCAAATCTTCAAATTCTCAGTCACATCTGATCCAACTGAAGACCCAGTCAAGGTCTTTGTTTTAACAAGATAAGAGTGTCACCATCAAAGCTTCCCATAAAACTCCATAGAATCCAAATTGGCCAGTTTCATTATGAAAGGAAATAAAGCATCACTGATACAGGAATATGAAATTAATTGGATCTATATTTCATTTCAGATCTCTAAGTCACTGCTGATAAAGGAGTCTTTAATCTCCAATGTAGGAGAACTCTGTATTGCAAGCACAATTGAAATCTATTCACCAAAACTAGCTCTTTGAAAAATGTAGCCTTCATAACCTTACCAGCATTCAGGGGAATAATTTCTTACCACCTGCATTATCAGCTCTATCCTTTTTATTAGAGAATCTGTCAAAAATGCAGTCCTGTAAGATGGTTATGATTTTAATCTCCCTGGTGATTGGAAAAGGAGCACAAATGGTTTTGATTGCAGGCAGAAATGTTTGCTAAAAGTCATTACAGCTTTTGCTTCTCATCCTCTTAAACAAATTAATAACATTTGGTGAAAAAAACCCTCAAGTTTCAATATTATTTCTGTAACACCAAGGTAATTTCAAATAATGAACATTCTCTGAAAGAATTATTAATTTTAATTGTTAGGAAGAGGCACAAATGTCAAATAACCTTGTCCTCTAAAAACATACTCTCAGTCAACATTTAAATATATTTAGGTGTGCATATGTAAAATGTATAACATACATACCACAAGATACATGTATACGCGAATAAATGGATTCCCATAATCGAGCATGTTTCTGAATTATCTCCCACAAGAAACAGAAGAAGGCATCTGGGGGTACCCAAGGGCATCACGATAAACATGAAAACTGTATCAGTACAAAGCATGTATTTGTATAAGAAACAGTACTATGTCTCTATGAGCTAAATATTAATCACAGCGAGAGACAGATTTTCTCTTATGAATTTTATATTCTTGTTGCTTCTGAAAAAGAAAAATGTAAGATGATAGAGAATAAAGATACATGCTCCACAGGTACTTCAGACCTTAGATGTGTGCAGGTACGTACACACACACACACACGAGGCTTGGTGAAATTGCGAAGGCTGTCGGATTGGGTAGGTGTTTTCTGAACTCTCTCCAACTCACAACCTGTGTTCTGAAGTAGGTCCATTCAGTCCAGAGGAAAGTCTCTCTCTGAAGCCCGCTACAAGTTACTTACTGGGATTAGTTTAACGTGTAAGAGACAAGAAAAAGGATTAGTTTAATGTGGATAAATGGAGAAGTAGAAAAGAATGAAGAGGAGTGGAGAGGAAAGAACTGCTATCTGGAGGAAATTCCTCTCTTAGTAACACCAGTATCAGCAATATTTTGTTTTGGTATATCAGACCCTCCTTGATGCTAAGAAACTAGGCATATTTAATGAGGTTCATTAGCATACTCAGCATGCATTTGTAGACACATGAAGTATCTAGATTTTTTTACATCAGTACTAGATCCTTATGTTTGCGAGGCTTTGAAAATCAGCTACTTCTGTACATTTTCTATTTTACTTGGTTGGCTTGTTAAAGATTTCTCTCTTGTATCCAGGTTTTGCTTTGGTTGATTTTTAATACTTAATCCTACTTTTCTTGAACTTTTTTCCCCAGTCTTAATCTGTCTCCTGAAAGGCTGATGCACTTAATACACTCTCTTCTTATCCTGAAGTTTCAAGAAGAGGAATAAGTCTGATGTGCTGATTTGAATAACACCACTCTCTAAGTCATCCCGAGAAGTTTTCTTACTATCTCCCGTTGCTAATTTTGATGGCTAAAATTGCAATCTTAGAGTGTCTTGTGGCCTCCCAAAGAACTGTATATGCCTGAAAAATAAGAAACATATAAGATCTTCTGGGGTTCTATTTAATCTAAATAATGCTGTTTTGTTGCTGATTTTAAGAATCAGATGCAATAACTACTCTTCATACCATTCTTACTAATAACTAGATCCATCTTATTTAACTTATTGAATTGAGTTTATCAACTGCAGAAAAGGAATCTGGCAAATCAGTTTTACTCATTCTAAATAGCCCAAGAACTTATGTTCAGGGAAGTAGTTGTGAGTAAGAAACTGCATCAGAGCATCTTCAATACATGATTACCATTAGCTTTCTTATTTTCTCTAACCAGGATATTATGCACCCTAACTAAGCCACTATGAAATGACCTTTACCTACTCTGTAATCTCTGAAACTAACACTTCTACACCCCTACTTCAACTATCTCTGCTGAATAAAACAATCCTTCTTATCCATATTTACAGACACAAAGCATAGAAAAGCATCCTTGAAATGTTAAATTGACTTCCAATTCCTTAAGTTTGTTTTTATTTTGGTGGGTAAGTTATGGAGCCAGAGGGCTAGGAGGATTGTGCCAGGTAGAATATAACCTTTTTAAAAAAGCATTATATAAGAAAGAAAATAAAGAAGAGGAAAAAAGATAGGAGACAAATCTAAGACTAATAGAATATGAGAGAAAAAAGGCATACAATGGAGTAAAAAATAAAAGAGAGAAAAGGAGTTGGAGCATGAGAAAATGGACCATTAGAAGAGGACTACAGCAAGAGGAAGTAGGAATAGAGAATGATTATATTTACAATCAATACAGCTCTATTACTTGGATTCTGTAGAACAATTATCTGTAATTTACTGTGCATATTTGTTTTCCAATTTGATATTCAGACATATACAGCTCTGATCTCCAGCATTGTGAACTCCAACCAGGTAAAAACCAACACAAGATAATGTACTATGATAAAAGCAGTTTTGCCTAGGCAATTCGATCACAATATTGGCAAGAAAAGAGATAGTTTGAGGGGAAGATGCAAAGTTGAGTTTAGGAACAGAACAGTTTATTCGAGGTGGTAGCATTTCCCAAAAGGAATATCCTGGCAGTAGTAGAAAGCCAGCAGTTAGAGTACTAGTGGGATTATGTGGCTGGTGAATAAATCTGAGGGTCATCAGCAGAGACTAGACAATCAAAAAACACTCAAAACACAAGGAATTAGTGTAGATAAAAGACATATCCCGGGGAAATGCTGGGAATTATGGGCCTAAAGAAGAAAGTAGAGTGAATCATCAAAGAGACAAAGAAAGAGTAATCAAATGACATTTTGAACACACACTCTGTGCCTGGTATTGTACTAAATGCTGGGGACACAAAGATGACTAAAATATGGTCTCTGCCCTCAAGTTCACAGTGTAGTTCAGGGAAATAGATATTCCAGCAACTACTTGCAATAGAGATTATAACAGACATTTATGACAAGGACAGAGTGGACACACAAAGAACCAATGAATTAAGGGGAAAGGATAATAAAAGCACGCACATAGAACACTTGGTATGTGCTTGGCAATGTTTAAAGGCTTTGGCATAATTATTTAGTAAACCTATACAAGAACATTCTGAAGTAGATACTAATATGATGCTCATTTTACAGATGAGGAGACTGAGGCACAGAGAGTTTAAGTGACTTGCAAGATCTCACAGCTTTGAAGTAGAAAAGCTAGTAGGCAGTCTGGTTCCAGAAGCTTTAAGCATACCACCACACTTTAAAGGAAAAAAAAAAAAAAGAAAATGAGGTGTTTGGCTTAGTATTGAGAAATGTATTGGAAATCTGTCAGGTATTCAAGGTTGGAGAAAGGTATTCTAGACAAACAGAAAAGCATGTGCATAAGCACAGAGAAATGCCGTGGTATGACATATTCTTTGTCATACAATCTGCCTATTAATACAGCATCCTGACTTTGAACCTAGCCTTGATGCTTTCTAAGAAAATGCTCTTTTCAGCTGCTATATAGTTTATAGTTTTATTAAATTATCAAAATTATTTTCTATTTAATTGGTGCCTCCATTAGTCTCACTTTTAAATAAATGTTATATAAAACTATCTTTTCAATCCCAGATATTTTAGAAAATTATATCAAAAGATAAAAGTAGAGAAGCGAAGTCCAGAATAATAAAAAACAATTGTAAACAATCCAAAGTAGCTCAGTTTACTTTGATTTGTACGTCACATGTCCAAGCCCAAAGCACCTTCTAGGGTCTGCCAAAAGACAAGACATTTTTTGTTCTGATTCAACATATAGCTGGTGTTTCTGCCTTCCCCTGTAACCTTTATATACTAATTATCACTCCCAACTTTCCCTCTTGAACCATCATTTTCTATCCTGTCTGGTTAGCCCTGTCATTCTCCCCTCTTCCTTTTCATATCTGCCCAATTTCCTTTTGCCAAGCAGTTCTTCCAAATTTCTCAGCCCATTCTCAATAACAACCAACGGCACCAACATCATAAGGCAGAGAACACAAAACTGGGAGGTTGCTTTCTATGCTGATGTGTGGCAGAGCAATTATTACATTTCACTTAGCTCATTAGTCCAGACATTAGATTGGAGATTGGCTGTCATGCCCAAGTTAGGTTCTGAAATATTTTCTTTTGTTGTAGGAGCATTTTACCTGAATTTCTCTTTGATTTTTTTTTTCAGTGAGAAGGTTGTAGAATGCAACTGTCCTGCTACATCTTTAAGATTGTTCCTCCTCTTCTGCTTCACCAGCCTTGTTTCAACAAATTGAATTAAAGATGAATTTGTTGTGTTTGTCTATGGAAAAACACTCCTTTATAGTAGTGACAATTGTCAAGAGAGGAGAGAGGAAGGACTTCACGAATATTTATTATACTTCGAAATGACTCATATGCTAATAAAGGAAATGCCTTCGGGCCAGTTGAGAACCTTATGCATAGATTAGAAAAGAATTAAGAGCAGCAATTAATTTAGTAACAGGGATAAGTGAAATGGGAGTTTTTCTTGAGGGAACTGTTTTTAGAAAGTGTATTCAATTTGTTCCCAGTTTCAAGTTTTCTTTTATTTCTTTTACCTGTTCACTTTTAAAAATTCAGAATAAAACACATGTGCCCCTACATTCAGTGCACCTTATCCATATGCTATACAGTCATGCATCACTTAACAACAAGGATATGTTCTGAGAAATGAGTCATTAAGCAATTTTGTTATTATGCAAATATTATAGAGTGTACTTAAACAAACCTAGATGGTATATAGCCTATTACACACCTAGGCTTTATGGTACTAATCTTCTGGGACCACCATTGTATACGCAGTCTGTTGTTGGCTGAAACATCCTTATGTGGTGCGTGACTGTCTGTGTTTGAGTTCAAAAGAGAGATTGTTCCTATTCTCAAGAAAGTCACAGTCTCATGGGAGGGACATCACAACATATTGTAACTGCCTGTTGGTTTTTAAAGAGCAACAGGATATGGGATGTTACTGTAGAGCATAGGAAGACCACCTAATGTTTCTTTTGTAAGCCAAGCTTCCTCTAGGCATCCTGGAGGAAGTGACTTCTAAGAGAAAACTTGAAGAATGACTCTGAGTTAGCCAAGGAAAGAGAAGCACAGGGCAGTGGTTAAAAGTGCATGCTTTGGGGAAAGGCAGAAAGGACCTTAGTTAATATATCTTTCCATAAAAGCAACAAAAATACTGGAAAATGGTCAAAATCAACATTTTCAAAACTCTAGAAATTAACCTAATGCTTGTAACAATCCAAGGAGCCATTATTAAAGAAAAACTGCTGAATCTTGATAAGAACATCAGGGTTTGTGGTGTTGCAACTTAATCTACGCCCACCTCCTGCTTTTCAGTTCTACAATAGGCTCGAAATCTAGTAGCCTCACAAACGTGGTGGCTATAAAACCAAGCAGGCTTGAATCCGTCAGAGGAGGTAGATCAGATTTAGAGTTCCTCAAAAAGTCTCACCTCCAGACCATTTTCACCATTTGACCTGACTGGCAGCTCCTTGGAAAAACTGCATTCACAGGGTGTTATTATTTGACTTGACGTCCCAGCTTCAGCTCACTCCACAGGAAAAACTTTATTCCCAGGCAATTGTTTAACATTTCAGCTGCCTAAAGCATAAATAAAAGTTGGAGCAAACAAAAGGCTGGTTAAAAACTTAAAAAGAAGATCTGAGGAATGAGATGTCCATAGGTGGCTTTGAAAACTCTGGCACATTACTGCAGATTTACAAGGCTATGTGCATGTTCAGGGCTGTGAGCATGCCCATAAAAGAATTAAGAAAGCCCCAATCTCTCATCCTGGACTGACCTTGAGGCCCTGAACAATTAGGAAGTGAAGGCTAAACCAAAATGGTGTGAGCCTTAAAAGCATGCCCCAACACACAAACACAGAGCCCATCAGAAAAAGGTGAGTGCATTATCATTTCAAGGCATTTAAGGATCTCTGTTCAATCCTTAACTGACCATTATGCTAACCAAGCAGAATTCAGTGGCTGAAAAAGACATGGAATACAGACATTACCAAATTAGTCCAGAAAGGTCACTAAACAAACAAACAGCAACAAGAACAATAGCAAGAACAAATAGAAACAACAATAAACCCTGGGGAGTGGTAAATCTGATTTATAGAGTTGTCACATTATATTACCTGAAATGTCCAGTTTTCAACAATAAAAAATATTCCAAGATATACAAAGAAACAGGAAAGTATGGTCCATACAGAGGGAGGAGAAAGTAGTCAAGAGAAACTGCTCCTGAGGTAGTCAAGACATTTGACTTACTAGAAAAAGACTTTCAATCAGCTATTAAAAATATGCTGAGCTAAAAGAAACTATGTCTAAAGAACTAAAGGAAAGTATGACCATAATCTCTCATCAAATATCAATAAAGACATAGAAATTATAAAAAGAATCAAATAGAAACTCTGAAATTGAAATTGCAGTAACCGAAATGAAAAGATCCACTAGAAGGGCTCAATATCAGATTTGAGCAGGCAGAAGAAAGAATTAGCACACTTGAAGACAGGTCAATTGACATTATCTAGTCTAAAGAACAAAAAGAAAAAGAGACTACGAAAAATGAACAAAGCTTCAGGGACCTGAGGGATATCTTCAGGCATCCTTACATATGCATAAGAAGGAGAGGAGAGGCAGAAAGGGAAAGAATGAATACTTGAAGAAATAATGACTGAAATGTTCCCAAATTTGATATAAAACATTTATCTACACATCCAAGAAGCTCAATCAATTCCTAGTAGGATGAACTCTTTGAATTCCACATGTAGACACATCATAGTCTGACTATTGAAATCCAAACACAAAAAGAGAATTATGAAAAGAGCAAGAGAATAACCACTGATCATATACAAAGGATCTTCAGTAACTTAAAGAGCTGACTTTTCATCAGGATCCATGGGACCAGAAGGTAGTGTAGGTCACATTCAAAGTCCTGAAAGAAAGAATGTCTACAAAAAAGTTTATATCCAGCCAAAAATATTCTTCAAAAACAAAGGAGAAATCAAGACATTCACAGATACACAAAAGCTGAGAAATGCATTACTAGCATAGCTTCTCTAGAAGAAATACTAAAGGGATTCCTGCAGGCTGAGGTGAAAAGACTACACAGTCACTTGAAGTCATATGAAGAAGAGTACTGGTAAAAGTAATTACATAAGGAAATATAAAATGCAGTATAAAAGTACTTTTGTTTGTAACTCTTTTCTTTTATCTGATTTAAAACACAACTGCAGGGGCCGGCCCCATGGCTGAGTGGTTAAGTTCGCACTCTCCGCTTTGGTGGCCCAGGGTTTCACTGGTTCGGATCCTGGGTGTGGACATGTCACCCCTCACCAGGCCATGTTGAGGCAGCGTCCCACATGCCATAACTGGAAGGACTCATAACTAAATAAAATATACAACTATATACTGGGGGGATTTGGGGAGAAAAAGCAGAAAAAATAAAATAAAAAAATAACCAAACTGTTGAAGATTGGTTCTCAGCAAAACACAACTGCATAAAACAATAATTATAAAACCTTGTTGATGGGCTTATAATGTATAAAGATGTAATGTGTATGACAATAATAACACACAGAACAGGGAAGAAATGGAAACATGTTGGAACAAAATTTCCATTGAAATTAAGTTACTATTATAAATAGATTGCTTTAAGTTAAAATGCTAATTGTAATTTCCAGCACAACCATTCAATCATCAAATCACTCAAAAAATATGGAAAAAAAATAATACCATAGAAAATACCTAACACAAAAGAACACAGCAATGGACTAATAGAGCAACCGAAAAGACATAAGATAAATAGAAAATAGCAAAATGCCAGACCTAAATCCTATCTTATCAGTAACTACATTGTCAGTGGATTAAACATACCAACCAAAAGGTAGAGATTAAAAGAATATATTTAAAAAACAAATGCATAATCCAAGTATATGTACTCTATAGGAGACACACTTTAGCCTCAAAGACACAAATAGACTGAAAGTAAAAAGATAGAAAAATATATACCATGCAAATAGTATCCAAAATAGGCAAAAATTAATTCAGCAACTGCTTTTAATATCACACACAAAAATTCGTATGAAAATCCTCTCTGTTTAGTTTTCTTTTCGGTATGGATTTCTACTTTAATTGAAACATGTTCAGAAAATATGGTATAACACAAATTCCTTGAAATTTGTTAGACTGTTTTTATAGATTAATCTGTAGCCAATAATTTTTAAAGTGCCTATGTATACTTGAAAAGAACATATATGACTCCAAGCAGAAAGGATGGGGTGGGGGAAAGGCTCTTCTCATGACTTCTCTTCTTTTACTAGAGAGAAAAAAGGTGAACTTGAGGTACCTGGGGAATACTCAGATGGAAATAACCAGAAGGCAGGATGTCTTACAGATTTGGAGCAATCTAGACAGGGCTGGAGGTTTGGTGGCTGTCAGCAAAGGAGTGTGATAAGTAATGGACAGGAATGTGTTCCAAGACCAGGCCAGTTCGGTGAGTCTAGATTTGTTTGTGATCAGAAATTAGGTTTCATTGTAGGCTCCTGGGCAGGGCAATGACGTTCAGTGTAACCTGCTAGCGTTACTTATTGACTGCTTTGTGCAGGCACCATGCTAAAACTGCAGAGGAGGAATGAAGTGTTTGATGAGCTTATGGTGTAAAGGGAAATGCAAGAATTACCAAAAATGTTTACCTTTGCTGTTACCTATTTAACAACTTGATATCTAGTTAACAATTCTTTATATTAAATACTCTCTGTTCATTGGCATGGATTTTATCATTTAATAGGAGTATTGATTTATTTATAAGAAGGAGCTCAACATTTAATATATTGTTAAATATATGTATATTCTAAAAAATACTCACTGGTTAGTATATTAGAAAACTAGATCTGATTCTGCTTAGGTATTTCATGTTATGGTTCATATATTCTGCTGAGGGTTTTTTTTATTTGTTTTTTATTAGTTTTTGTGTTTGTTTTTGCTCTTCTGTAGTGGTATTGTTATCAAACTCTATAAATTATTCCATTATGATATAAATCATTAAATAATAAGTAATATGCATTTATCATTAATTATAATGATCTATAATCATATTAAAGCAAATGTATGCTTATTGTTATGGGAATTTTCTCGGTACAAAAATTAACTAGTGTTCAAATTAAGTAGAATTATATGCATTCTTTAATATTACATAATATAATAAAGAATTATAAGCTAATATATCATTTATCCCAGATGTTAGAAATAAAACCAATGAAATTATCAGCATTAGAGAACACAAAATATAAGGCCATTAAACAAGAAAATTAAAATATGACTATTTGGATGATTAAACCTATTTTTGGAAAACATAAATGGAAAAATGAAAAAAAAAGGATTTCAGAAATGTCTAGCCTCAGGAGAATGTAGCACAGATAGAACACAATCAAGACTGACTGAGGATTTACTTTACCTTTCATGTCCCTGATAACTGAATATTTTTTTAAACCATAAAATAAAAATAACTCTAAACAATTATTAACCAAATGGATTTTCTGCCAATTCAGGCACCTAGGGATATGATTTGAATATTAAACAATGGACACTCTTGTTGAAAAAAAGCATGGTTAGAAGTTTCATGAAATTTATTTTAAACACACATTTTCCTAATGAGAAAAATCACTTGATTCTGGTTACTTTATTCTATTTGAAATAATTCCATGATTCATTCAATGTTCTAAACTCTTAAGATAGAAAAAAATCAACTGAAAAAAGGAGCACAAAGATTGGCAGCATGAGTCAAATGTTTATTAAACTTAAAAAAAGTGAAAAGCATATTAACAATAGTCTTAGGTACTCAAAATTTAAATCCAACTTGAAAAATAAATGACTGTCATGTTATAGAACATTAAAAACATTAAAATGTGAAAAATATTGTCGTGTCCTTATTGAATGCATAAGATACAGGTTTCTACATTTGGTGAAACAACATCTCGCACTGCAGACTAAGATTATCCAAGAAACATCATGAGCATAATAATGGCAATTTTATTCATTTGTCAGAAACAAACACAATATTTGATAACATTTGTAGCTAAACGTTTATGAAAAATACAACAGAAAAAACCCTAATAATTTCAGGAGATGAGATCCAAAGCTAAAATAATTAAAATTATAACAGATGTGGTGAATGAAATAACTCTGAATAAGTAAAAAATTCTAAATATTGTTTGATTATTTTAGCATAACAAAAGACCAATGGATAGGAAAGTGACAAATGGAAATAAATGAACCTAACTGTATTTCAAATAAATAATATAATCACATGGAATTGATGCTAACTCAAGCTACTTTTGAACTGAGTACTTTGATCATATGCCCTCAGAATAAAGATAATTAGAACTATAAACAAATAATGCATACTGTAGTTGGTCAATTTGCTTTCCTAGCGGATTGAGTTAGCAATTTTGAAACCACTTTATGTATACTGTAGGACTAATCAAATAAGTAAATATATTTTGCACAATTAGAACCAGGTTTTTCACCATTGGAGAAGAGAGCTAAAATATGAACACAGGTAAGTAAGAATAAGCCCAGTATTGTTTATGGATTTTAAAGTATCAGTATTAATATATAAGAATATATATATATATATATATAAATAAAGCCTAGAAAATTTATATAGGACATACATATATATATGTAAATATATATTCACACACATGTATATGTGGAATACATATGAATATATTTATAGGACCTAGAAGCAATGACACACAAGTGGCAATCAATGATCACATCTGGCATCCAGATCTCAGTTCCTAAATACAATTTTCCACTAATATAAACTAGGTTCCTTGGGAAGGTTTGGAGCAGGGGAAGTAGAAGATGAGCCTGAAAAAACTTATGCGAGAAAATGAGGAAATACTCAAATAACTAAGATATGTTAAAAGGACTCAGAAGTCAGCTTGAAGGGGCTAACATTTGCCAAATGCGGAACAATTTAAGAATCACAATAAGTGATGCAGTAACAGATAATAATCCATAGAATAAAATAAGAAACCATAAGTCTATATTAATATATATATGAATAAAAATACATAAATAGGGGAGAAGGGAAAACTCATCCTTATAATAGAATCCCAACTAGCAAAAAAGGAATGACCAAATTAGAGAACCACCATTTGGCAACTCCCATAGCAATAATGGATTTCGGCAAGGATCATCAGTGGACACCAAAGCTAGTGAAAAAGAGAAAATAAGCTATTTAATTAGTCTCAAAGTATCTCTCCAAAGGATACTTATTAATTACAAAAACTAATAACTTTATAGTGAAGAAACCTGGCAGACACCCCTGTAACCAAATGATCGAAGTTAACATCACCAGCAATGGAACAAATTGGCAGATCATGGACCTCATCATATGTGATGAGAAGAAGAAATATTAATTCTGTAATATTTCTGTCAAAAATGTGTAAATTGAATCTAATCAAAAAGAAATATCAAGTAAAGCTAAACTGAGGGACATCTGACAAAATAACTGGCCTGTACTGTCCAAAATGTCGAGAGAAAGACTTACAAAATGTCTCAGATTAAAAGAGACTAAAGTGAAATTTTTCATTAGATGTGAAAATGAAATGCAACGTGTGCTTCTGGAACAGATTTTTCTTTTTCCTAGTAAGGATGTTAGTGTGATAATTGGTGAAATAGAATAAGCCTGAAAATTACATATTATTTTATCATTTTTAAGTTCCTCATTTTAATAAGTATACTGTGCTTATGTAATGGAACACACATGTTTTAAGGAAATACATATTGGGATGTTTAGAGATAGAAGGAATTGTGCCTCCAACCTTTTCTCAAATAGTTCTGAAAAAGTCATCTGTACATAAGAGTAGAGAGGGATAGAAAGAGAGAAAGAGAGAGACATCAATTGTGGTAAGGTAACATTTTAACATTTGGGGGATCTTAGTGAAGAGTATATAGAAATTACGCATGATTTTTACAGTATTTATTTAATTCTGATATTATTTCAAAATAAGATGTTAAAGAAAAAAAGATAATTTTAACTACCACTCACTTTTTAAGGTACAACTGGTGATGTGTGAACCAGTTAAAACAGATAAAAATTAATAGATTTTTTAATTTCTGAAATGTGAATGTCTTCATGTAGAACATTTGTGGGTATATTCTCCAGCAGATGTCACAAATGGAGAATTATACATATTTTTAGTAGTCTACTTTCAAAAACAGAATCTTAACAAAAATCATTGGAGAGGCCAGGGATACCATAATGCCATAAGTATTCATCGAAAGCATACACATTTCAACAGGTCTTAAAATCTCAGGCGTTGTATTTTCCTTTTTCTTTACATTCTTTAAACTTAATAGTAAATGATACAGCAAACATCTTTTGTGACATCACTAAGAATTATATCATCCAAGAACCGTACATCTAGTTTTTTGCTTCAACAAAACATTGGAGTATACTGAAAACACATTTACCAAACAAATTTAAACCATTCCAAATACACAATAGAAAAACTAGGTTGATACCATCGTGCCACTAGCAACTCAATTAGAGTAATATGGAATTACTCTTTAGATATTCTTGATATTAAGAAATATGTAAATTCAAGAACGGAAGTCAATAGTTTACTTTTAAAATATTACCTGAAAATGTATTTTCTCAGTACTAATCGAACCAGATGAAGCTGTAGGAGGTCCTGCACTGTTTTAATGCATCGGGTATCTGAGCAAACAATGAGAAAAGCCAGCAGAACTTCTAATGCCACTTTCTTAGAAGGGATTCATTATACCCAAGACTTGGTGCTTGGGCTCCTCCACGGCCCCTGCCATCGTATTGCTCTCAACAGCCCCAACCAGCACCACTAGACATGCAAAGCAAAAGCTTCAAGCCTCCCTGGGGCTACAGAGTTTTTCTTCCTTAAGAATGTCAGCAGCTATAGACTTCCCAGTCTGTGCTAGATTACCGATTACAGTGAACACATACCACTCTTCACTGTTGACACTTACTTAGATAATTGCCCTGTAGCATCACTGGCCGTAGAATATCTTGTAATACTGAGGCACTGTATTAGTTTGCCAGGGCTGCTGTAACAAAGTACCATAAACTGGGTGTCTTAGATTACAGAAATTTATTGACTCAAGTTCTGGAGGCTAGAAGTCCAAGATCAAGGTGTTGTCGGTAAGGTTTATTCCTTCCAAGGGCTGTGAGAGAGAATCTGTTCTGTGCTTCTCCCCTAGCTTCTGGTGGTTTACTGGCAATTTTTGGCATTTCTTGGTTTGTAGAAGCATCACCCTGATCTCTGCCTTCATCTTCACATGTTGTTCTCCCTATGTGCATGTGTCTCCTGTCCAAATTTCCCTTTCTATAAGGACAATAGTCGTACTGGATTAGGGCCCACCCTAATGACCTCATCTTAACTAATTACATCTGCAACAGCCATATTTCCAAATAAAGTCACATTCTGAGGTACTAGGGGTTGGGACTTCAATATATTAATTTTGTGGGGGGACACAATCCTACCTGTGTAGGCGTGAATTACTTTTCACTCAAAATTAGTATTGTTTCCAGCATAGGCCCAGCATAATTGAAGAAGAAGCTCTTTTCTTCCCCATTGCGGGAGTTTGCTTGTTTTTAACTACTGGAAATCTGGAAGAACCATAACAAATGCTGAGGTTCTTGGTTCAGGTTATGTTATACTTTTCCATTCCATGAGATGCTCTCTATGACCTAACTCTTCAAGCTGAAGAGGTTATATAATTGGCCTGATTTTAAACTGGGTATGGAGTTGTGTGACAAGAGAGAAATTCATTGACTGGAATCCTTTTACAAGACGTTAATAAGTTATCTACACATTGAAGATACCTTTTTTAAGAGAAATATAGTCTTGTGTCATAGAGTAAGTTTCATATTTTGTTGCCTCTTCCACAGATTGTATACTCAGAAAACTTCACATGAAGGCCCTGACTGGAAATTATGTCTCTTAATATGGAAGTTTATGCAAACGTTCACCATCCTTCCTTATCACTCTCAAGCAAATCGTTCTATTGAAAAAAAAATAGTGCAGATAAATAAGAACGCTGTAGAAAAGATTGTTTTAGATGAAATCGAACACCGTGGCAGAAATGGCTAGCTGTCCACCAAAGATTCTTGCTCCCCATCCATACGGTAGATTAACGGCTGGATAATGGCTGCCCAGTCAAAGACTACATTTCTCAGTCTGCCTTGGAATTAGATGGGGGTACGTGATTGAGTTCTGGCTAATGGAAACAGAGTTAAAGCAATTTTTCTTGCTTCCAGACATGGTCTATGGTTCATGAAAACTTCCTGTGCAATGGTAAAGTCTTTTTTTCCCCATCCACCAGCTGAGTATTGAGTTCTAGGGTGACATTAGAAGATGTATGTTGAAGAGAAGAGTTCCTCTGACAGTCTGAGTCCCAGGCACCCTTTAGCCACTACCAACTGGACTTTACATGAGTGAGAAATAAACTTATATCGTTATAATCCACTGAGAATTTTCAGTTTAATTTTCTACCATCAAAACTGGCATTTATCTTTGCTAATGCAGACACAAATTTTGCCGTGATTTTTATTGCTCGATGTGTCATATCTTATTTGACAACCAAAATGAGTCCTGGATTTGCTTTTCACAGTTTGCCTTAAAAACTACCTCCTAAATATAGTAAGACTTTTTTCTTTTTTCTGTTTCTTTTCTGTTTGTAATAAATGATAATCTTTTTACAAACTATGGAGTGAGACTAGTGGAACTCGTGACATTAGAATTGGATTCCAAGGCCTGTGTAAGCTATTCTCTGGTTGTCATATGTTGAGAAGTGAAAGGGGAGTGAGGAGATGAGACAAAGATTCTACTCTTCAAGGACAGGGTCAATGGCTTACTCAATTTAGTAGATTTAGCATCTAGTACACAGGACATACGCAATAGGATTCCTGACTGAGTGCCAGAGCAAAAGGATTAGTAGCCTCTTCCCTAGAGTGATCCCTCAAGAGGATTTATCAGATCAAACTGTCAACACCAAGTAATTCCAGACGCTTTCTTTGAATATGGAGAGGTGATCATAAAATAATTCTTAAAATTATATTAGCTTAGGGAAGAAAGCTAGGAGTTGCTATGATTAGATATTGGTTCTTTTGTTGCCTGCTGAACTGGGATTAGTTTAGAATAATGTTGTAGCAAAAAAGTTTCTTTATTTTTGAAGTATAATTTGCTCTTTGCTTGAATTTTGCTGCTATCAATATGTCATTAGCCTAAACTGACCTCAATCACATCCTACAAAACACACAATGCACCTTTCCATTTCGATATTTTCTCACACTGTTCTTCCTGCCTGGATATGTCTCCCTTTGTTTTCCCGTATGTAGATCCTACCTTTATTTCAAAGACTAGCTCAAATCCTATCACTTTCCACAAACTGTTTCAAATCCAAATGACTGTTTCCTTCTCGAAGTTCCTCTGACTCTACATTCCCTGTATCATCTATGAGTTATAAATCATAAACTACTTTGCCTCTTTATCTTTAAAAGTGGACATTTTGCTTCTTCAATTACATAAAAGTTTTATGAGAGTAGAGCCCCATCTTACACTACTTTGGACTCCCCAAAGCTAGCAAAGCAACTTTGCATTACATGTACTTAGTTAAGTACTAAATAAATGTCTCAAAACAGGCAAACACGAGCGAGGTAGTGGATAAAATACTCCAACTGAAAGAAAAGATATAAATTTTAGGCCAGATTTTGATGTTTATTAGCTTAGTAAACTTAGATAGGCATTCAGCTTCATTGGTTTTGCGTTTCCTCCCCTGTGAAATGGTGATTAAAATACCTATTCAACTGACTTCATAGACTGGTTCTAAAGATTCAGTGAGGCAGAATTGATCTGAAAGTGCTTCAGACACTTGAAAGTGGTAAGGTGGCATGTAGAATTACTTTTTCACTAAGCTTAGTATTGTATTACACAGTATGTTATGGTATAGTATGGTATGGTATGGTATCCCTACAGTGCCTGGTACATAGTTAAGCTCTCAATAAATACTTGATGAAAGAATGGATGAATAAATTACTGATTAGCAAATTAAAGTAAATAGTTCTTTCCATTTAAGATTCTCAAGCTACCTTTCTGAGACAACTGTTATTTGAATTTTTATTTTCCTTCACCAGAGAACAAGTAGTGTAGCTGGCTCTTCATTTCTCTTCACTCAAAGGTTCTGACAGGAGGAATATGTTGGCGTCTATCAAATGTTACTTCTCTTTTACACATTGTGATCTTCCAAGCTAATTTTCTTTCTTTTAAAAATTTTTTCCACTCAATATAGAGGTAGCTTTTTCTACCATAACAAGTGCTTCCAGTTATTATAAATCTCACTTTCAAAGATTCTTAGTAATGTATTGGTACTACAATTGTTCAAAATCATTAAAAATATAGCATTTAAGTGTCTAGACTCTGGAGTCTAGATTATCATGTTTCACATTTCACAACTGCCAATTAGTAGCTATGTGACCTTTGCCAAGGTATTTAACCTCTGTGCCTCAGTTTCCTCAACCCTAAACTTGGGGATGGTAATAATCATATCTACTTTATAGAGTTGTCATGAGATTAAAATTAAACAATACATATAAAAAGCCTTAAAATACTGCCATACTGATAGTAAATGCCCAATATATGACCATTATTAGAAAATAAAGTAGAAAAGCTTTAAACAACCCCTATTTCCATTACATTTCTTAAGAAAGATTTCTTATTATACTAGCTGAATCTTTAAACCCAAATACTTTTCTGTCTCTTTCTCTCCTTTCTACTTTAACATAGTGAAGTAGAATTGCATATTAGTTAGAAACAGTATTTGAGAAATGGACAGAACTGTGTTTTAATCCTGACTTTACTGTGCTGTCTGACTTTGGGAATGCCATTTAACCTCTTTAAGCCTCAGTCATTTAATCCTTAAAATGGAGATAATACTATATCTCATAGGGTTGTGCTGAGGATTAAATGGTATGAGGATTAATGGCATTAAAAACAGTGTTTTAAACAAGTTACCTAGTGGCTGGCACATAGTAAATGCTCAAAAATGATAACTATTGACATTAAATATAGCAATTTTAAACCATTTTCTATCTTATTCATAGTAGTATCTCAGCACACATTCATTACACATTACACAGTAAAGGAAGCACTTGATTTGGACAGGAAAACAGATGCAGCAAAATAATTTGATATAACTCTCTTTGCATTATCCATCAATTAAAAATTACTGCTATTTGCATATATATAAATTGAGCTGGTGAGTGTGCCAGTGGGTGTAACTTGTGAACATATAATAAGCATACTTATCACAATGAAATTAAAATACAAGAATTTGGATATCCACTTTTAAGTTCACTGTAATGCGATTTAAGTATTAACTGAGTAAGTATGTTTTGAACTCAAAAATATTCCAGGTGTTGAATTGCTTGGTGCTTGGTATACAGTAGTGATTAAAACAGACATGCTTACTTTCACACTGGTTTAAAAGTTCTGTGTCAACCATTTGTCACTTTAATGGATCCTGAGGGACAATGGAAACAGTTATTGTAGTGAAATCGTTAATTTTTATAGCAAACCTCCGTACATAATTTTTAAAAAGCACTCTATAGGCTATCATGTCATAACTGAGAAATCTTTTCCCAGCTTAAGAGAGTATGATGTAATAACAATAATTGAAAAAAAAACTAGCATCTTCAAAGGCTATCTTTGGCTCACAGATACTGAAAATTGAATTTAATTATTTAAAGCCATAATTCAAGTGAAATTCAATACTGTAACATTTGATTATGTAAGAAACAATTGTCACTTAAAGATTGAATGGAAATTATTATATCATAAAAGACATTTTTAAAACATACACATCCTTCTAAAAATAGTAAAGCTTGCAGAACAAAATATCAATATGGACATTAGTTCTAATGACATCTACATTGCCAATTCCACTCTTTGCCTGGTTCACTGTCTTCCGCAGATTTCACTTAACTAAGCTTTAAATATAGGCTTCCTTTATAGTCTGAGGGAGAAAAAGTAGTCTTTCTTCAGCTTTGCAACCAACCTGCCATCTGTATGTGTTCCAACTACAGCAGTCACCCCTTATCTATGGGGGATGCGTTCCAAGACCTCCAGTGGAGGCCTGAAACCACAGATAGTACCAAATCCTATATATACTATGCTTTTTCCTACACATACATATTTGAGGTGTGACAGCAAAACTAGCAAGAATTTCTTTTTCCTTTCACAATTTCACGCACAAAAGGTCTGTTCTTTCTATAGATCTTAGCAACCTTAGCATATGATCTTTTTTTCTTTCCTTAAGTGGAGAACTTTCACTTTTTCACTTAAAGGAAGCATGTTATGGCTTCTCTTTGGCGTATCCAATTTGGGAGCATCTCTACTCTTGTGCTTTGGGGCAACTATTTAGTAAAATATGGTTTCTTTCAAGGCAAGCACTGCGATACTGTGACGGTTGATTTGATAACCGAGAGGGCTATTAAGTGACTAAAGAGTGGGTAGTGCATACAGCATGGATACTCTGGACAAAGGGATGATTCATATCCCAGGTGAGGTGGAGAGAGATGGAGCAAGATTTCATCATGCTACTTAGAAGGCACACCATTTAAAACTTATCAATTATTTATTTCTGGAATTTTCTATTTAATATTTTCAGGCCATGGTTGACCCAGAGTAACTGAAATGTGGAAAGTGAAACCATGGATATGGGGGGACTATGGTATTCTACCGTGTATATGATCCATGATGGTAGGTAGAATGGTGGAACTCACCTGATGTCAACATGGTAACACAACTACATTAAAATATTTTCCTACTATATTTTAAAATTTGATTTGAAAATCGGAATTTAAAATTACACAGTATTATTTCCACTTCCATGCAAGCAGGGAAATACGTGTAAGGATGCTATTTGTGTAGTTTTTTGTAATAACTAAAGATTGGGAACAAATTAAATGCTTATCAAATGAGGACTGGTGAAATTAATTATGGTACATCCACCCAGTGGAGAATTTTGCAGCAGTTTGAAAATAGGAAGCTTACTCTACATGCACATGTAAGGAAGTATCTTCAAAACATATATTAAGTGACTAAAGGTAGCAAGAAAGTATGTGGAATACTCTCTGTATAATAAAAATTATGCTTGTATAGTCACAGACATTTCAAGGAGGATATACAAGAGACTAACATTGGTTATTTCTGGAGATTAGAAAGGAAGGCAGAACTATGGGTCTTAAATTCGCAGCTGGACTCCAGTTACTCAATTGGCCTGATTATCGGAACTCGCCTATATACATAGTTAATAGACACCCACCTCTCAACAATGTGATAGTCAACAGGTACAGCATAGGCACTAGCCAGTCAGAAGACATATCAGCAGTAGAAAATCAACAGTTCAGGTGAGTACCTGCTGAATACCAGTTCTGCTTCTCAACTGATTTACTTACATTAGTTGGATTGGTAGTAAATGCAATTTTAAACTCACACTCAAAAATGATTCCTTAAAAAACTGTGAAAGCTAAGCACCTTTGCTAATGAAACCACTGAAATACCGAACTGATTAACCAAAGCCCTCTCTTGACATTTAAGCTGTTTTCATTATTCACAAATCCACTTCCCATTCCCATCCCTGTCACTGGTTAACGAATTACAAAGCATAACATCCAAACAGTTCAATAGAGAAAACATCTACTAGGGAATTCCTATCATAAAGAAAACCATAATAGCCCTCTTTGTTTTGACAGTGGAAGAGACAGAATACACTTCTGGAAAATCAATGAATTTGTTTCAAAGCCAAAGGAAAAAAGAATATTGCATTGGCCACTAGATGGCCCCCATATATTTTTCCCACTATTATAATAAGAACATGTAAGAAACAAAACAAGTGGGAGAGATATATTTAATAAAATAATGTATGGCTCTTTACCTTTTGTCTTAATTCTCACATGTAGAAATTATGGCTCCTCATTTACCACTTTTTTAGCATACGTTCATGTTGTAAAACTTGTGAAACTCTCCTACATTTTATCAGTGACATCTTCAATGGTTCCTATGAAAATATTTTGTGAACTAAAAGTTATAATGTTTACCTTCTTCTGGGAAACACTGAAATTCTTCATACAATTTTGTCCCTGACGGCTACCAACAGCAATTTTTTTCTTAGTTTTGAGTCGCTGCCATGATTCCTATATAGTACGCTTCTTTATCTACTTTAAGTAAATCCTCCCTCTTTTTAAAACTTTGAGTTTAAACTTTGATCATAAACAAGTCATTTACTCACAGATGCATAGCTTTCTCTCATTTGTCATTTTGTAAATAGTATTAAAAGCCAATACGTTTTTCATGTAAAAATGACAGTTAACTTAAATTGTCAGCTGATTTGTATTTCATTTAGCTCATAACCCATTTAACAATCAGCTGCTTCTAAAGAGGTGCTTTCATTATTGTGCATTTGTAATGGAAATAGCTGAGATTCCTAAAAATAGTAAAGAATAAGTGATTGCCTTAATGATTAATCACGTGTAGTTCAGCTAGTTACAGAATATCAATGTGTATCCCATTTCACTAATGATCATTACCTTGATTTTCACATTTTCTGTTTTCCATAAAGAAAAAGCTAATCAGTTCCATGTGCTGTGAAGTTTTAAATAGAAAACAAATTTAACTTCCCCTTGCAAATTATATTTTTCTTGTATGCTATTCAATTCAGGCACTCAAGTATGGTTCATTCGGTACAGCCTAAAATCATGCCAGAAAATTACCTATTTAGAGAATCTTCAATTCTGCCTTCATGTTTTTATGGACAACTTTCTATTAGATCGTGTCTCCTAAGGGCACTGGACGCTATTGAAAAGACCTGAGATGCTGCAGGCTGCTATTATCACCTCTTTCCCTTTGGTAGTCAAGCTTGCTTCCTTTGTTTAGCGCTTTTATTTTTTTTCTCAGACCTTGGAATCTGCTTAATTCTGAGGAAGTTTTAGAGTTTGAGAATTAAAAACCATTGCACAGCATAAATGCAACTTTAGGACAACTTTCCTACCCTAACATTTGGCCTCTGGAAAAGGAGAGGCTGGAAAAGTGACTGAAGCAGTTCTTTGAATCTATGAAAGATTTTCCCCCTGCTATACTACTAAAACGGCAGTGAGATTTCCAAACCACACGGCAGCAATCAAATCAGCAGATTTTCGATGCACTTAGATCTTTTTCTTTCCTCGGGAGAGAAGTATCACATGAAGACAAAAACAACCCCGATTTTGTTTGTTTCCTTATTTGTTTTACACGTTAAGAAGTCATTAAATGCAATACAACACGACTGTGAAAAATATTGTCTATCTAAAGGTAAATTGTTTGCTTTGCTCATATTCTCCAGCTACTTGTAAAGAAAAGTTCCTTCAGTCTAGTGGGGCACTGAGACTCATTGCCCTCGTGTCAGTTCCCAGGGTGATTTTTAGACCCTTTGCATAGAACAGTCTATTTTTCTGTTCTTTTTATTTTTTTCTGCATTTTATTTTTCTGCATTCCAGAGTCTTTCATTGAAAGGTTAAGAATAATATCTGAAAATAGGTGTTTTATCGGGGGGGGGGGGGGGGGGGGGCTTTGTACAGAGTCATTTGAAGGACTCTTTCCCTTTTCTTTGAATGGCTTATTAGAAACCATTCAGAAAGCACATTCCCTCAGGCAATTTCAATCTATTCAAATTCCCAGAGAACTTTAAAGGTGTTAGTTTCTCAACTGTCTGTTTTCCTATATAAGTCTCCTCAAATGGCCTTGGAGGAAAGGGATATTGAAGAGAAGAAAGGAGATGAGTTCATGACCCCCCTCGACTTATAAAGACACCATCTAAGAAATGAACTTTCATCTGTATAAGCGTACTTATCTGTGAATTTGAATTATGGAATCAGAAACAGAGTAAGGAAGAATTGTAAGGTCATTTAGTGCTAATTTCTCTCTATAATAACCCTGTCAAGTATTTTTCTGGCCTCTTTATAATCTTGTTCAATTACTGGGAATTACCCACCTTGCAGGGAGAGCTTTCAAAAATTATCAGAACTTCAAAGATAAAGCTAAAATTCCTTCATTTCATGCTCCATCCCCCATTCCATCTCCGTCCCCTTTACAGAGGGAACCACTATTTTTACACTATGTTTATCATCATTTTTAAGCAGTCATAAAATATATATGATATTAATTTTTTTCTTTGCTATTTTAATTAAACAATCTGGCTTGGGAAACTTTCCATGTCATGTAGACATGCTTCATTCTTTTAACTGCTGCATAGTAATCCATAACATGAAACACAGTTTATTTAACCATTCTCTTTTTAGGGTTTTTCCCATTTTTTAAGTAATTTTATTGGGATTATAATGGTTTATAACTGTGCAATTTTGGGTGCACATTATTGTTTATCAATTCCTGAATACACTTCATCATGCTCATACCCAGTAGTGTAATTTTTATCCATCACCATACATATGTGCCCCTTTGTCCCTCTTGCCCGCCCCCAACCCCCTTTCCCTCTGGTAACCACTAATCTGTTCTCTTTATCCATGTATTTGTTATCTTCCACATATGAGTGAAATCATGCAGCATTTGTCTTTCTCTTTCTGGCTTATTTCGCTTAACATCATACCCTCAAGGTCCATCCATGTTGTTGCAAATGGGACAATTTTGTCCTTTTTATGGTTGAGTAGTATTCCATTATATATATATACCACATCTTCTTTATCCATTCATCTGGAGAAGGCACTTCCACATCTTGGCTATTGTGCATCATGCTGCAATGAACATAGAGGTGCATACATCTCTTTGGATGGTGGATTTCAAGTTCTTTGGATAAATACCCAGTAGTGGGATAGCTGGATCATATGGTATTTCTGTTTTTAATTTTTTGAGAAATCTCCATTCTGTTTTCCATAGTGGCTGCACCAGTTTGCATTCCCACTAGCAGTGTATGAGCGTTCCCTTTTCTCTACATTCTCTCCAACATTTAACTATTATAAACAGTGCTACAATCATTCTTTTCCATGCCTCCTTCTTTGTATGTTTAAGAGTTTCATCATTCTATTTATTTTCCTCTCAATGCAATGTAATTTGTTTATTCTCTTTTAGAATGTGGTTCCCAGAACAGATACATTATTCTAGGTGATTATGGAACCATCCAGAATTCCTAATACTATGTTATCATTATTATAGCCCATGATCTCCTTAAATTTTTGGTATTCACATCTACCTTTTGATTCATATTGAATTTACTGTTGCCACCCCTCCCCCCATCCTTATTATATATTATCATGATAGATTCAGTGCATTATTCTAGCTGGCAAGACATTTGAGGATCCTCACTCTGCTATTCAACATAGAGGCTCTTACTTCCAATTAGGTATTATTTGTGTATTCTATGAGCATGTTCTCACTATATCTTCACCCAAACAACTCACTGATAAAAATACCTAAATGTAAGTATCAAGGACAGAGCCTTGCAGCTCACAACTAGAGACTTCGCTCTAGATTTGAGTTGTTAAAAAACAAGGTGGCTTTAGATATAGTTGTTGAATTGGTAATTAATCTACTTACACGTCCTTGCATTCAGCTCATATTTGTCTACAGGAAAATAATTATTAAATTTGTTAAATGCCTTGCTTTGTTCATCTATACTATGTCTTCTGAAATTCCCTTATCTACAAACCAATAAATTCATTAAAGAAGATTGACATGGGGCAGGCCTGGTTGCGCAGCAGTTAAGTTAGCACGTTTCACTTCGGTGGCCCAGGGTTCACCAGTTTGGATCCCCACTGGGGACCTACGCACCGCTTGTCAAGCCATGCTGTGGGAGGCGTCCCACATATAAAGTAGAGGAAGATGGGCACGGATGTTAGCTCAGGGCTAATCTTCCTCAAAAAAGAAAAAAGAAGATTGACTTACAGCAGTTTGTTTTTATAGAAGAGCTGGTCAGAAATTACTTGAATTATCTTCTGTAAAACCTATGTATTCTCCATTGCTTAGTAGTCATTCATTCACTTATTCCAGAAATATTTATTGGGTGCCTACTGTGTACCAGAAGCTCTTCTAGGTTCTGAGGATATAACAGTGGATGAAACATAAAAGTTCTTAACATCATAGATGTCACATTCTATTATAAATAACCAGTGCCTTATCAAGGAGAAGGAAGACTCATAGAGTTTATTTATATTGGAGAGCCAGTTGCTAAGTACAATTCACTGCTGGTTCCTCAGTGTTATGAGCTTCCATTTTGCAACTTTTAAAGCTGCAGACTGAGGGATGCTCTGAGGCCAGATGATTACTCCTAATCAAAAATGAAATAGGCCTTACGGGTCACCACTGCCAACCTCCTAGACAGTATGTAAATCCCTTTTACAGCATCCCCCAACACTTTACAGCTCCCCAATCTGTTGAGCAGATGCTCACCAATTTTATGATCACAAATCGTCAGACTTGATGGTGTTGTAGGGATACTAGCTGGAGTATAAGACAGGATCCAGACATGCCTGATTTTGCGAAGCCAAACTGTGTGGTGAGCTGCCAGACGTTCTGCATGGTGGACTAAGGCACCTATGCCATGTAATATCCATAATGAATCTACTTCCTTTGCCTTTTCAGATTCTAGAGGCTACCCATATCATATGGCTTAGGGCTTCTTTCTCTTTCTTCAATATCAGCAACAGTGGGTCAAGTCCATCCCGCATCACATCACTCTGACAACTTCTGCCCCCCTCTTCCACTATTAAGGGCCCTGGTGATTACATTGAACCCACTGGGGCAATCCAAGATAATCTTATTTCAAGGTCCTTAACCTAATCACATCTGCAAAATCTTTTTGCCGTGTAAGCTAGCATATTCACAGGTTCCAGAGATCAGGATATGGACAATTTTGGTGGAGTCCCTCTGCTTACCACACCCTCCTTCTGGTCTGAGTTGTATTTTCTTTCTTTTTGAGTTATTTACTATCTTTGCTATTTATGTGACAAAAATATGCACTTGCCCTTCTTTTCTATTATTCCTGCCTTGGTGTAGACTCAGCATTGCTCACTGAGGTCAGATCAGCTTCCTTCTCACTGTTCCTATTTTCACCTTTACACTTGCTCCACTGAAGCTTCCCAGGATTTTCTTGAGTTAGAAGGTCTATATCACGAAGGGACAGGTAGCTGACACTATGGACAGCCTTACTCTACCTCTCAATATTTTTGTTTCCAAATTGTTCCCCACCATTATTAGTCTCGCCCTGCTTGGCAAGTATGAGCACAAGGAATATGAAAATCCTGGTGACATTGTGTATAGTGATCTCACATATCTAGCCAGATAATCTGACTCTATCAGTATTCATGATACATGATACTTAGTAGATATTCAGGATTTTTTTAAAAAGTGGTGTTTGTGTGCGTGTGTGTGTATGAGAGAGAGAGAGAAATACAGACTTAGTAAATTTGCTTCCCACATTACTACACGGCATGTCCAGTGTTTGTCTTTGGAAAGTCATCTATTCTCCTCCCCTTTATACACCTCTTTGTCACCCTATTGACTCTCTTTACACTGCTTTTCTGGTAGATCCTAAGTCATCATGACTGCTCATCTTTTCCTTAAACTTGCTCAAATCTATCCAGATGTTTCTATCATGGATTTTTATTGTGCAGTTTTTGCTTTAGTTTCTTGTATACCATTCCAATATTAGCTACATAATGGCTCTATTGTGGACATGTCATTTATTCTTTGAATCATTCTGTTTTATCCCTTCTTTTTATTGCTTATATTTTATTGCTTTATATTTTTATATATATTGCTATATATTATATTTTATTGCTTATATTGCTTATATTCTTATATTTTGACTCAGCAGAGCATGATCCTGACTGGTACTGGGGAATGTAGCCAAATTCTTTCCCTGCCCCTTGATGGTCTTTGTGCCATGTTTTAATATCATTGTGCTCAAAGCTGAATTTGTTTAGTTTTCATATTCCTCTGGCACACATCCTATCTTTTGAGAAACTGATTTCTACTATCAAGATTGTGTATTTAAAAGAAAGGAAAAGAATCAAAGCTCAACTTCCATGTTGTATTTGTATATAATTCTAGTAAGTTGTATAAGTAGAATTTCTTTTTTTTGCATGCAAATTCCTGTGTAGACAGGGGGAGGGAATTAGTATTTATTAATCATTTCTTATACTCTAGGCACTGAGGTGGGTGCTCTAAATCTATCATTAGTAGATTCTTAATCTGCTGGTTTGCCCCAGGCACATTTCCATTGCCTTAATGAGGGACAATTGACAATCACAAGTTCTACAAAGTGTGAGAATGCTTTCTAAAATTCTCTTCAAGCTGAGAAAGTGCTTGTCCAAAAATATCCTTTTATATATATGTCAGCTTGCACTGCTATAACAAAATGCCTTAGACAGGGTGGCTTAAACCACAGACACTTATTTCTCACAGTTCTAACGGCTGGGAAGTCCAAAATCAAGGCTCCAGAAGATTGAGTTCTAGGTGAGGGCCCTCTTACTGCCTTGCAAACTGCTGCCATCTCGCTGCGTGCTCATCCGACCTTTTTTTTGTGCTCACTTAAGGAGAGAGGGAGTGAGCAAGGGAGAGAAAGAGACAGAAAGATCTTATGTCTCTTCCTCTTCTTAAAAGGACATTAATCCCATCATGAGGGTACTATCCTCATGACTTCTTCTAACCCTAATTACCTCTCAAAGGCTCCACCTCCTCACCTTGGGAGTTAGAGCTTCAACATATGAATTTTAGGGGGATACATTCAGTCCATAACAACATGGAAAGAATTTAATAATATTTGGATGCTTGGTATATATTAAGAACTTTCTGAGTATTTCAAATACAATATCTCATTTCTTTAAATTTTTAGCCCTGGGCTAATATGTTGAACCATGAAGAGTAAAGAATTTTGAACTCCACAAAACATTTCTAATTATCTAGTGGGTTTAGTTGTCCCAAGAGGAGGGAATTAATGTCTAGAATCCACCCCCTTCATCTATTCTTAAAAGGAACAATATTTACTGAGAGCCTACTATATTTTAAGCACTCTGCCAGGCAATTCATACACATAATTTTATTCGTATGGGTACCCAAATAAGCTAGTCAAGGATAGGAAAAATTTCTCCTCTACCATCTTAGGGTCTCCAGTTGGGTATAAGAACTAAACTGATATAAGACAGATTAACAGGAGAAAAGCATACAAGTTTTATTAGAATTTTATATGTACATGGGAGTCTTCAAAGGAAAACTAAGTCCTGGAAGAAGGGACCAGAGCAGAAAGCTTATGTATCTTTTTGACACAGAAATGATAAACTTGTGAAGAAATGATAAGTCAAGGGGGTTTGGGCTAGAGGCAATAAATTGTGAGGAAGTGACTAGCAGATATATGAGAGGGAACTAGTGGAAGATAAGAGTTATTTTAGTAAGTTTGTACTGATCCATTTCAGAGTTGATTCCCAGTTTCTGGTGAAAAGGATGTTTTTCTCTTCCTGGCATAGGAAGGGCACCTTTCTCATGGGAAATTTTATAGCTGGTTTTTAGGTAAAAAATAGGAAGTCAGCATATTTTAGGTGGCATGTCCTAAACTCCTTCACTAGCATAGGGTTGAGAAAGGATTATCATTCCAGGCAGAGAAAACAGGAAGTTCAAAGACAAAGCATGAAAAAGATTGAGTTTTAAGATAAAGGTGAGCAATTTTGGGAAGGGGTGATAGTGTTATTGCTCTACCCCTCTTTCCCCACCTTTTCCCTTTAAGTTCCTTACCTCTGTAGGGGAGGAGGACATTTCCTCTCCCCAAATGTGGGTTCATCTGGCTGGAGAACGAATTAAATTCACATGAGACAGAATAGTAAGAGAAAATTAAACAAAGCTTTATGAGGAACCATGGCCTGGGGCCTTTCTTCCCCAAAGGAAGAAAGGGCACCGAAGAAGTGGGGTGCACAGAGTGGTTATATAGCCCCCAAACGGGGTGTTTCACATGTGATTGAAAAGTCCCTTTTACAATAGTCACGAGGCCGCTCTGTCAGCACAGCTCTTGATGGAAACGGCAGATAGGTGTGCTGTCTCAGTGAGCGCCGCAGGGTGGCAGGTGTGTTGCCTTGGGCTGGGGGGTGGGGGGGTCACAGATGAGCGCCGGCAATCGGTTCCCAGCCTAAAGAAAGATGCTTAATCTTTAAGGAGATGCCAACGTTGGGAGGGGGAGGGAAGTCAGTTACAGGAGGTTACCAGAGAAGCACAATAAAATGCAGATTTTAAGTCCTTGCCTTTGGTATTGATTAAGAGTTTTTGGAGAGTAGGTCATCACCTTTCTTCTTCCTGGTACAGAGAGGGAGGCACCTTTTACAGATAGAGATTTACCTTACAAATGTAAACGTGTCCTAACAAAGGGCAAGTTCCATTCCTCAGAGCCTGTCCCAGTTTATCAAAGCAATCAGCCTCAAATAATCCTGATGCCAAAGAGACATATCTTGGGGTGGCCAATTCCAGGTCCCCACACCTCCTAGTAGCACTCAGTACCACTCGGTCCTTTACTGCTTCCCTATCTTCTGGGGTACATTCATAGCAACAGAAAAGAGAAATGCCTCTCTACATGATATAAAATGTAAATCTCACTTTACAGCAGTCATCTCTAATCCCATTATGACTCCCAGGACACACAAGAGCTTTCCTGATTACTGAGAAAACAAAATCTTTTCTAACTGGGTCCAAAACTGCTTCTTTGTTTTCCCTCAAAACTAGTTTCCTCATGATAAAAAAGAAAAATCTTGTCTTGGTGGGTCCCTGGATCTGAACATAAAAGGTCTACACTGAAATGTAAGTTTTACGAGGGCACATATTTTAGTTGATTTATTCATAGTGGCAGTTACACACACATGTGCACGCATGCACGCACCCTCCTTTACTTCAGTGTACTCAAGTTCCTTTACCTCCCTCATATCCCAGGAGCAACTCTACCTCCTTTACATAACCCTACTTCACACCTTTCTCACTAGTTTCATCATAAGCTCCAGGTTAGTGAGGGAAAGGGACATTGAAGCCAACCACGTTATTTTTGTGTTATATAAGCCCATAAGAATATAGACTTTCATACATACCTTTCAGCTGGCATCTATTCATGTCATTAGGCCTGTCCTGTGCACCCTATTGTGTGATAGATAAGTGCTCCACAAGATTTTTGGTTCTCCTCTACTTTCAAGCACATTTTCCTCAAAATTAGATATACGAATGTGATTTGTTTTAGCCAATGAATTGTTATCAGAAGTGCCACTTCTAGGAAGAAGCATTTGAAAGTCCATGCACAATGCTTCATGCTCTTTCTGCCCAGATTTTAGAAATCGTGGAAGCACGTGTTGATAAGGTGTGACAAGATTAAAGCAATCTGGCATACTGTGCCACTATATGGAGCACAGCTTCCCTTAAGGACTCACCTGGACCTGAAGCATTTTGAATGAGTGAGGAATATACTTTTGTTGTGTTAAGCTGATAAAATTTTGGTGATGTTACTTCAGCATAACCAAACTTATCATGACTGATACAGAAATTTTAGATGCATAGAAAAAAGAAAGACATACTGCCATTTGCAAAAACATGGATACACTTACACTAAGTGAAATAAGCCAGACACAGAATGACAAATAATGCATAATCTCACATATATGTAGGATCTAAAATAGCCAGATTAATAGAATCAAAGAAGAGAATGTCAGTTGCCAGGGGCTGGCATGGGGGCGGGTGGGGATGAAACAAGATGGTGTTGGTGAAAGGGTACAAAATTTCAGTTATGCAATGACAAATAAAAATGGCAAGCAATAGGATATATTGGAGTATATGAGGAAGCCATTTGGTATAAACCTAATTCGGCTTGACTTCTCTTTTTTTTCCTCCAAAAGGGCCTGACTGGCTATTGAGCACGCACTGCATATCTGCTTAGACATTTCCTATGGCCAGAACAAAGGCCCTTGTGATAAAGACGCAACTTCCCCCCCACATTAGCATTTTTCCTTAGGCTAGGAACTGATTGCTGCACTCACCTCCCAGCTCACCTGTGACCACCCAGCTGGAAACAACAGACTGCCACCCTGCTGTGTTCACCAGACAGAAGACCTACCTGCTATTTCCATCAATGGGCTGTGCCCACAGAGTAGTCTCGCGACTATTGTAAAAGGGACATTCCAATCATATGTGAAACATCCTCTGTGAGGGTATATAACAACCCTGTATACACCCCCACCTCTTTGGAGTGCTCTGTTCCTTTGTGAAAAGACTCTCCCGGGTTATAATCCTCGGATTTAAGCTCAGAATAAACTCACCCAAATTTTCATTTATAGATTGGATATGGATTATTTTCGTCATCAGTTTGATGAAAAGTCCTGGAGATCTAATGTACAGCATGGTGACTAGTTGATAACACTGTATTGTATACTTGACATTTTCTAAGAGAGTATATCTTAAGTACTCTCACCACAAAAAAAGAAAGAAAATTGTAACTATGTGGAGGTGATAGATGTGTTAATTAGCTTGATTGTGGTGATCATTTTGATGCGGGGTCGGTGAGCCGAGGAGTCCAAAGAAAGATTTCTTAGACTCTTAAGATCTGGCAGCAGTGCTCTTTTATTTAGAGAATAGTGTAGCATGGGGACAGGACCCATGGGCAGTCAGAGCTTCCGCTGCTGCCGCTTCTGTTGCCCCCGCTGGCATGGGGACAGGACCCATGGGCAGGCAGAGCTGGT